>NW_027468774.1:17199207-17239207 GCF_046254945.1 Alosa pseudoharengus
CTAAATCTGCCATTGAAATCGTGTATAGAGTCGTTTGTTGGGCTTAACATAATGATTGATGGCAGAGTTGCAACGGTTTGGCTTGAATTCCCTGCTACTTGAAAACAAATATCCTATTGCGTCCTATTGATTACAACAGATTATCCCGACCCTCGGACTGAGCACTGCGAACGGTGAGTGCCCAGACCCTACATTATAATGTGGGTCTGGCTCGCCAGGCTACTACCGGCCACTACACGTAGAGAATTTAATTGGTTTAATGTGTTTGCTGGTTGCCTGATTTGTCTAATGAAGGACCCAGCACAAACAGGAATGTGTGAGGATTAATTCAATAAACTACCTATCGCAAGCTGTATGTATCATGCCTATTTACCTAAAAGAGAAATCTGTACAAGTGAATTACCAAATCATAATTATAGGGTTCTATCTACGTTCTGAGTATGGTAGTTCTGAGATATTGAGCTTCAAAGTTGTAGGATTCCATAGAGTTATACTGATAAGCAGAACCAACCTCTTTAGATATAATGTTGAACCCAGAGCCATATAAAGGTACCTTTATATGGCTCTGGTTGAACCATGTTGTCAGCCAGGCTCCTTGCTAGCATGTTAACTGGTGTCTTTTGGCAATAGAGTTTCTGAACTAAAGACACAGAACAGTATGTAGCGCAGTGGTTCTGAGACATGACAGGTGTGGCACGACGTACAGGAGGAAAATTGTCTTTTTTGTTCGCATCTTTATCAAAGACATTAGCCTTTCTTTTTTGCCAATGAAGATTATACTGTACATTCAAAACAAAATAGCCACACACAAACCTGCTATGAGTCATAAACATGCCACATATGAATTAAAACAACATCAGATCCAGGGGACCGAGATGGGAAATGTAATGTGGAACCAAAATGCTAAAGTAATATTTTAACGTTAGCCTACCATTGCTGGGGTGATGGGGTCAGGTGGGGCTTGAATATTCCCCACCTCCAAAGTACCACTGAGAACCACTGACCTGGAAGGCTAGTTTGAGAACCACTGGCCTGAGAGGCTAGTTTGAGAACCACTGGCCTGGGAGGCTAGTTGAGAACCACTGGCCTGGGAGGCTAGTTTGAGAACCACTGGCCTGAGAGGCTAGTTTGAGAACCACTGGCCTGGAAGGCTAGTTTGAGAACCACTGGTCTGGAAGGCTAGTTTGAGAACCACTGGCCTGAGAGGCTAGTTTGAGAACCACTGGCCTGGAAGGCTAGTTTGAGAACCACTGGCCTGAAAGGCTAGTTTGAGAACCACTGGTCTGGAAGGCTAGTTTGAGACCCACTGGTCTGAGAGGCTAGTTTGAGAACCACTGGCCTGGAAGGCTAGTTAGAGAACCACTGGTCTGAGAGGCTAGTTTGAGAACCACTGGCCTGAGAGGCTAGTTTGAGAACCACTGTGAGAACCACTGGTCTGAGAGGCTAGCTACTTTAATTACACTACAGTATTCATTACCTACGTCTGGGAGATTGTGTGATGGAGCACCTGATACAGATCTGAGACACTTGGCAGAAGTGCAGTCTCCTGAGTGCTGTTCTAGTTTCACAATTCAAACACTGAGCAATCACCTTCCTCATCTGACTCCCTCCATCCCTGTTCCACATATCCTCCCTCATTCCCCATTCTATCCTTATTTCCCCTCATTCTTCTTCATTTCACTGTTCCTGCAGCCTGTCCTTTCATTGCCCCCCCTCTCTGTCCCATACCTTCCTTGGCGTAGTAGAGGATCTCCACCTTGTGCTCCTCAGAGCCCAGTAGCGCCTGTGCCAGCTGGCCCAGGGAGCTCTTCATGGTGCCCGGCCCCACCAGGAAGGGACAGGTGCACGGCTGCTGCATGATCTCCGCCCGCGAGAAGCCGAACATCTGGCAGAAGCCCTCGTTGCAGAAGATGATGCCGCAGTTCTGCATCTGGGCGTTGGCAATGAGGAACTTGCGGTCTGAGAGAAGCGGGGAACAGAGAAGAGGACAGTGAGACGGTGGTGAGATGGAGATGGCTACTGAGACAGTGAGACGGATGGTGAGATTGAGATGGCTACTGAGACAGTGAGACGGTGGTGAGATTGAGACGGCTACTGAGACAGTGAGACGGATGGTGAGATTGAGACGGTGGTGAGATGGATACGGATGGTGAGACAGTGAGACGGTGGTGAGATGGAGATGGCTACTGAGACAGTGACAAGTCAAGTGTAGTGAATGCAAGTCAAAGATCCAGTAAATATGTTCTTTCATTCATTTTAATGCCGATGAAGTACAGTATAGGTATGCATTTTCCTCAGCACATGAACTCCCTTTGTGATGTCATTAAAAACATATACTCTGCCAACTGCTCCACAAGGTGAGCGATAGCAACCCATAATTAGGCTTGGGTATCGAATATCGAGTATTGGTTGGAACCGGGACTATCTTTGCGATTTTCCCGGAATCGTTCAAAAGTTTAAATTTCGATTCCTACTTTCGATTCCCAGTCTGCCGACAGGAAGAAGAAACGTCTGAACACCAACGAAGAAGCGCATAGTTAATAGAATTAAAATTCATGGAGAAGGTCAGACTATTTCATTCAGAAAGCAGGGTTCCCGAGGATCGATCCTTAAAAAGTCTTAAATAGGCTACAACTGAATTTTCGAAAGAGAGGTATTAAATGTGCGAATGGGACCGCCAGCGAGTGCAAGAGAGCGAGTGATGTCTCCATCCAGTTTCGTGTATTGAAAACGCAATTGTATACGTGATAGGCTATTAGGCTACGGGAGGAAGTGTAGTGGTTACAGAGTGAAGATGTTTTTCACGGGTTTGGTTAAAGGTGTGAAAACGGTAATAATACAGTAGGCCTATGTACAAAATAATATGCCTGGCGTTTTCGTGGTGTAGCTGAGGCCTGAGAGATAGACAGGGTAGCCTACGTGGAATGAGGGAGCCTACGGTAGAATGAGCGGGAGAAAGAGTTGGTAAGCCAGTTAGCGATAGGTTGGCCATATGTTCGAATTTAGGCCGGACATATGGGTTTTAAAAGCCCTGTCCGGCGTCCGGCGCAGCCTCAAGCCGGACGTTTATTTGTTCTCCTTTTTGGAGTTGCGCTTGGCATCTAAAGTCTTTGCTCGGACGCAGCATCGTTTCACAAACTATGGACGCGAAGACTGCTGGTGAAATTATGTGCAGTGCTTCGCAATCAGGAGGAAATACTGTATACCGGTATGTTAAGTTGATCTGTTTGCATCTTTCCAGCGTGTGTTGCTGGCCTAGCCTAGGGAAGAAAATATCTGTCTAAGTTATAATAGCCTACCTGTAATATCTGCCAGCAGCTTGCTTGCCAGCGTTTCCCAGTAGGCTAGGCCTACTTAGCAAAAGTTGTGAAATATAACCGCATATGTTTTGAATGTCGGCGACTGCTACATAAAAATACGTGCGTTCATAATGTGCGTGCTTGAGATGAAACCAGCAGTTTTCAGCAGGATCATGCGAAGAGGACCTGTCTCTTAATTAATTTAAAACAAGTCAATGGTTTTACAATGTTTCAGTCAAGCTTTGGTTGGTTTAGATACAACTGGTATGCAAAATGTAAAGTAGTGGATTAACTTTAATTTGCTGTGCTGCATATGGACAATAGATGCACATAGTAAATTATATAAAGTAGGCTTATTAAAATATGTAAATAGCTTAGTTAACTTTGAAAAAAATATTTAAGGGAATCCAGTCCAGTGCACATGTCTTTGGCAAGTAGCCCTAGGCTACTACAGACACAGGTGAAGAACAGCCTCAGCAGTAAGCAAAACCAAATATGTACAGTACAGCCAGCTTCAAAAGCAAGCAGTCCAGACCCTAAAATTGGGCATTTATAGCTGTGAAGGTAATTCACACACAATTATTTTCTTTCGCCAAAATATTTTTGGTAACTTCTGTAGACATCCAAAATGGGGTGGGGGTTAAAATTAGTAGGAAAAAAAAACTATTGCATTAAACAGTCTTATATATCTTTTTGCCGTGGTATAGTCTTAATTTTCATTTAGATGTCTTGAAAAGGTCTTAAAAGTCTTTAAATTTGCACTTGGAAAATGTGCAGATACCCTGAGAAAGACCGTTGGTTAGCTAGCTCATTTAAAATATCCTAAACTTTTTTTGACCCTGCCTTTAAAAAAAATCGGAATCGAGAATCGTTAGGAACCGGAATCGAAATAAGAAATCGGAATTGGAATCGGAATCGTTCAAATTGAAACGATACCCAACCCTACCCATAATAGGAAACACAAACATAAACACATAAGACAGCAGAAAACATACAAAAAAGGAAAAAAATTCAAAGTCTAACGGTGTCTGTCTGTATCAGACTTTCCACTGACTGAAGTGAGAGAGCTGCTGTGGGAGGCCATCTCTCTCAGAGCTTCTATTAAGACACTGCTGCCCACATGCTGAAATTGCTAGAATCACTCATGCAAGTTCACAATTACAGTCAGCTGGAGGCACAGGGTTTAATTCCTGTCACCAGGGAGCCTGCTGTCTGATGTGCCTCTGACCCTGCTGTGTCACACACACACACACACACACACACACACACACACACACACACACACACACTCACACACACACACACCAGAGCCTCAGTCACAGTGAGGCCTGAATTTCGCTGCTATTTCTGGTGTCAAACTCCAGCATGCCAGACACCAGTCAAGTTGCCCCACTAACTGTTCCTCAGTGCAACAGCATCTGATAAATGATGTGTCCTATCTCTCTGTCATATAAATCTTTTTCTTTACTGCACCTCACTCCCTCCCTATCTCCATATTTCCCTCTGTGCAGTTTTGCATGTGATGAAGTAATGATCAGCAATGAATGGCCCAGTCATCAACCTCATTAGCACTGCCTTCCAATGCCATCCTACAGCTTAAGGTCGTTGCTAAGCATCCACGAAATGCCACTCCCCTTATATGAAACACTGGGAGGGTCAAAACACACAAGCATACACACGTACAGATAGACAAACATGCACATACACATACATACAGTACGTACATTCACATTGCACACACACAAATACACACATACGTACGAAAACACATAGGCTACACACACACACACACACACAAACACACACACACACACTCAGAGAGTCTTCTTTCACCTCTTACTCCCTCCCTTTCTCCGAGTCTAAGAGATGCAACAAAATCCCCAGAGACATGAAAGGAGGTGGCAGACATAGACATTATTAGGCTCTGGGCTGCAAATGGCCATGGCTATATCATCACAGATTCGGCTTCTGTGAACATTCCCAGCTATTTTCTCAGATCTCAGTTCTGCTCCTCACAATTCTCAACCCTGAATAACACAGAATCCATGTCCCCCATATCGCAAAATCATTTCTACATCATTTCTACTGTCTAATGTCTAAAGAAATGTAATACTTCTTATAACATGGGAGTACCTGTCACTTCCAAGTGATTAGGGATGTAACGATTACCGGTATAATGGTAAACCGTGATAAAAATGTTGACGATAATAATTACCGTTTTCATTTCAAACATCATGATTATCACTGTTGATTACTGCGGTGTGGAAACCGTGTGTTTAATCCTTCCCAGCTTCATCCGAGCCTGCTTTTGACATACAGTAGGCCTGGTACAATGGAACAAAACTGGTACCCTACTGATTCTGTTGTCTAATTGATGGTTTTAACTACGATTCAGATTAGGCTACACCTGATTTTAAAAGGCGGAACTTTTTCACCACAAAATGTGCACTGTATCATGTAGCCACTCTGCGTCTTTTTATGTCCGTGTCCACATTAAATCCATTCCACTCACGTTATCAGGAGAACACAGTAGCCTAAAGTTTTATTTTGAACGCTTACTTCTGTCTCACTTCAAATAACAGAAATAGCAAACTCCAAGTTATGGTAGGGTAAGTTAAGCTATAAGCACATAGCCAAACATGAAGAAAAAAGTGAACGGAACCCTTTTTGAAACTATTTCAGCTTGTGTAGGCCTATCATTGCTTTCTGAACATATTGAACACACTTTTAGAACCGCGATGATACCGAAAACCGTGATAATTTTGGTCACTATAACCGTGAGGTTAAATTTTCATACCGTTACATCCCTACAACTGACCTTACTGGCAATCAGACATGCTTTTAACTCTAATCTGGAGCAGATCCCACACTGGAAGGAGATATTTTTAACACTACCCCTGTGGTCTACAATAGATGCCCTGTCTTCAAAGAGAGAGAGAAAGAGAGAAAGAGGGGAAGAAAGAGAGAGCAGGAGGGAGAGAGTGGGAGGCAGGGAGGAAGGATAGCATGGCAGATCCACAGCAGTGATAATGAATGAATAAAATGAATGGGAATGAATGCGTGAGTGGAAAAACATGTGCCTTCTGCCTCTGTCCGCTAGGCTCATGGAGATGAAAGTCAGCTGATACGCGAAACGGCTGCCGGTGACAGAGGGAGGATGCCCTTGCAACACGGCCAACAGAGCTCCACACAGCTACCACCATACATGGCCATGACCAACCATTTCTGCTTCTAACCTTTCTTTGTGTGATACTCAGCAAATAGTCAAGGCTTTCAGGAAGATGCCATGTGCCTACTTGGCTGATATTTACACAAGGAATCTGTATTAGCCTGAGGAGCCTCCAAAACCCAGAAAAAAAAATATCGCTCAAAACACCGGCTTTCAAATATGACCACTTCACGGGTATCTTAAGTGCCGCTTTATTCAATGTCTTCTGCTCAGAGTAAGTGGGGAAATGCTCTTGTGAATTATTTACGTATAGTGAAAAAGGTTTGAACTAAGCTTGATATTACAGTTCCTCTCACTGACTTTGGTACGTTACTCAGATCAGGGATAAAACTGTTTGTTCAAGCTCCACATCATCTAGTCATTTATGCAAATGTCATAACAACCTCTCCTTGAACATTTGAAAATTATTTTTTACACATTCATGCAAGAAGATATATGTATAAGTGCCTGCTGTTTAGTCTTAGGTCCAATTCATCTAGGTATTGTATGAATTCATTGTGCAAGTCATAACGTGATAATGGTTAAACCATTACATGTCAACCATTGTGTGTCAACCATGTTTCCCCAGTTTCAAATTCAAACCTAGACTTATATTGATTACTGTTCTATATAATTTCTATTCTTGTTCTATTGCATTTTTCACCTTCATTTTCTGAATAAATGTGAAATGTCTATCATTATGACAACATTACTTGGCTCTTAAAGGATGTATGTGGTATGCAAGATGGTAATGAATTCATTTACAGGATATAATGTTATACTGATATAACATTATATAACATAAACAACAAAAGCACCTGCATGTGGTGGTATTTGTGTATATTGCTGTAATTAGTACTTACTTACATGAGTTAAGTTACTTACATAAACGCAACCATTTTTGAGGACTTTGTTGTGGACTTTTGGAAGTAATCAATTGTGTGGTGCTGTTTGTACACGTTATTTCTCAAGAAATGTACCAAAACGACGGAGGAAAACTATTCTATTTTGTCCATCCACGAACACGATCTAGTTCACAATTTGCATCTTGTCATAAATAATAATGGTCAAATAGTGGGAAATGCATGAAAAGGTCATATTTTCACCATTAGAGCCAACAATAAAGACAAATAATTATCTAATGCCACAATGCACCCGTGCGTAATGTAACTGCTGTGATTAATATAATGTCTTTATGGACCCATTATTTGACCATTTACAGGTAGTAGTACGATGCCATTTGTGAAAGAGTGAAGCACAGTTCTGAAAGACACTCAGAGAGAGAGAGACAGAAAGAGAGAGAGAGAGAGAGAGAGATGTAGCTGATGACGTCTGGCGTGAACATTCACGCGGGGACTTAATGATTTGCATCACTGGAGCTATCATATTTTTCCCCACTATAAAATGATATGCCTTTTTAAACTTTAGCTTTAGCCACTGTCCGCGCACTAGTCGTGAAGTGTGGTGTAAAACATTATTCCGTCTACTTTCACATTTTAAACCAGTAGAAAAGAAGAAGAAACTTACTTTGACCGTCAAACTTGCGGATGATAGTGTCCAGGTAGGTGTTCTGGAGAGCGACATGACCTCGTCTAACAGGCATTTTGTCGCTGAGAGTAGTGACTTTCCCAACACGAACTCCTTTCCAACTGCGACAAACACGTTGACTTCTTTCTTTTGGTTTTACATATAACCGACCATGAATACGTAACTGAAACTGTTTTGCATGGTGCAAATACAATTAGAGCAAATGTAGATGTAAAATGGCTAATTAAAGCAGCATTTGTTGACAAAGAGGCGCCACAGCGACCTGTCACAGCCACTGCAAGGATTCGTTGCCAGGGCGATCTAAGAGCCGTGCTTACGGGCAGGGAGGGAGAAAAACCGATGTCACGTAGCTAAAACTGGTCAGAAGTCCACCAGCCACAGCATCTTCCACGTTACAGCCCACAACTCGAAAATAAGTTTAACTAAAATAGAAAAGGCACAAGTTTTGCGCACCAAAAGCACACGTGCACACGTAGACTTATTATGTATGGCACATTACTTCCATAACGTGGTCGACGACGTCCAGTCTACAGAGAGATATCTAGTTTGTTACCTTTAAAGACTGTAAGTCGACGCTGACCAAATTACCGACCAGATATATCATGCAAGGTGCGAGTGTCAAAATATCGCCTCATGCTTTTCTCCGTCGACTTCTTAGTACAGCCATTACAGAATGACAGGTTTTGTGGCGCATGGAAGAAATGAGACGTCATTAGACGCGGCTGCCACTTTTGACAGAGAGCAGAGACACGCACATCGCCTTCACTTCACATCTCATCGCAACACCCAAATCTCAAAATAGACCCCCCCCCCCCCTCTTTCTCTTTCTTACGCGCGATCATGTGCATCAAGACTGATAGTCTAATCATGTATGTTTTCTAAGTAAAATTGTGTGTATGGTTATTTTATCTTCCGCACCTTGCTTATATAGCCTACATGTTATTATGTCTTCGACAAGTTAGGATAAAGCACTCTATTGTTTTTCTTTATTGCAAAACACTGTTAACCTAATCGCGTTTTGCGTTTAAGGCTACCAGTTTTAAAGTTTGTGCTGCGCTTCACAGTATAAGCTTTACCGAGTGACAGCTGACGAGAGACAGAATGCCTAGGAGGAGAGTCTGATAAGAAAATGAAAATGAAAATTATGTTCTACTCTTGAGTAGATAGTGCCGATTACAAGCTGTCGTTAGATTTTTAAAAATGAACATGGTTAACAACACCGTCACCGAATATATTGTTCAATCCACAAACAATGATTTCACACTACGATTTCTATGTCACTGCTGCCTAATGAGGTATAATGTTACAGAGGAGGAGGAAAGACAAAGGGAGTGGGGATAACAGCAACAGCAAAACTAACACTGTGTTTATACTTGGTCAGAATTAATATACTTTACAGTTGTGTAAATGTGATTCAACCCACCAATTACAAAAAAAAAAACACTTCACACACACACACATACACACAAACACACACACACACAGAGAGAGAGAGAGAGAGAGAGAGAGAGAGAGAGAGAGAGAGATGGTTGTTGCAGTATTAAGGTAGCAGCTGAGGTGAGGGAGAGTGAAAATGGAAATGTGTCAGGGAAGGACAGAGAGCTAATGTGGGCATTGTGAGAGTGGGATGGGGGGGCAATGTGCTTTAACTAGTGCATGTGTTTTGTGTTAACAGATATTGCATCACCTTTTTTCAGTTGTATGTGAGTGTTGTGTTGCATGGTTTAAATCTGTGCATGCTATATTGAATCTTCCCCGTGTTAAGGTCCAAATAAAAGCACTAAAATGTGTGTGTGTGTGTGTGTTTACGAGGTCAGAGGGTGTGCTAGAGGGGTCGTTGCCAAGTAGGGATAGCCATCCTGTGTTTTGTCTTCATGGTCTCGATGAAATGAAATGCTAAATTTAGCTACCAGGACCACATATCTTCTCTTACCCCTTGAGGGCAGGTCCAAGTTTGTCTCTGTGTGTGTGTGTGTGTGTGTGTGTGTGTGTGTGTGTGTG
The DNA here is from genome assembly GCF_046254945.1 of Alosa pseudoharengus. NCBI lineage: Eukaryota > Metazoa > Chordata > Actinopteri > Clupeiformes > Clupeidae > Alosa > Alosa pseudoharengus. Next base: position 17,209,264 of record NW_027468774.1, read on the forward strand.
TGTGTGTGTGTGTGTGTGTGTATGTGTGTGTGTGTGTGTGTGTGTGTGAATGCACATGTCGTTATATGTGTTGCATGGTACAAAGTATACATGTTTGTATGAGTGTATGAGTATAGAGGTTGTGTATAGTTGATGTTTACTGGGGGACCAACCCATATCCCTATTAGCCTATATGTGTGTGTGTGTGTGTGTGTGTGTGTGTGTGTGTGTGTGTATGTATGTATGTGTGTGTGTGTGTGTGTGTGTGTGTGTGTGTGTGTGTGTATGTATGTATGTGTGTGTGTGTGTGTGTGTGTGTGTGAGAGAGAGAGAGAGAGAAAGAGAGAGATATTCTGTCTCTGTGTGTGTATCCAATTAGTAAACTTGTGTTTGTACTGACCATAGCTCATACTGTGTAAGCTCCTTTCCAATCTTTGAGGAACACAGAGATCCTATATGTGCCTTCACACCTTTCCACTATCACACACACACACACACACACACACACACACACACACACACACACACACACAGTCTTCACTCCATCAGTTCCAGTAAGACAGTGGGAATCATGGTGGGCTTCCCAGTGCTTCTAGTAGCTGTGGAGGGGCAGACAGTGAGGGCCGCTCCCTGCTGAAGTGGTTTATCTGCCATGCATTCTTCCAGCCAGTCTGCCCCAACCAACACTGAACTGAGATTGGCAAGCAGAGCAGATAAGAGTCTCTCTCTCTCTCTCTCTCTCTCTCTCTCTCTCTCTCTCTCTCTCTCTCTGTGTTTCTCTCTCTCTCTCTCTCACACACACTCACACACACACACACATCATACAACATCACACATATCACATGGCATCACTATCATCAGCACAGACAATTGATTGACACAAACATTTGTTGTCTTTCCTGACACCTTCATCCATGGAATATTCTTGCTTTAAATGGTTGACAAAGGCACTTTTGTGATTGCATTTAAAAACATAAGTGTGTGGAAGACCATGATTACTGTACATGCATATGAATATCATTGACTTGGGCACTTTGTACACAACCACACGGTTCACGTGTGCACATGTTTGAAAAACGTGAACGCAGAAAGTGTGTGTGTGTGTGTGTGTGTGTGTGTGTGTTTGAGTGTGTTTGTGTCAGGGGGATAACACAAACTGACAGAATAGGCTGATTACCCCTGAACCAAGTGCATTATGGGGGCATGGGAGTGGGTCCACGCGGGGCTGTTGAAGGTTGTCCCGGGGTTAACTGTAGGAGAGGAGCGGTCTGATTGTGTATGGTGAGATGGGGGGAGGGAATGGTCCTCAAGGCACCCTCACTCTCCGTTATCTCCGTTCACAAAGCAGTAGGGCTTGGACTGGACTCCGGGCCAACCTTGAGAGCCTGTCCTTGGGAAGCGGGCCAAGGTGTTTGATCCACTCCAGTATCACCGCATCCCACTGCCCAGACCCCTTAGCGGCATCACTCACTGGTTTATAATTTCCCACCAGACAGATAGAAATGCCCGCTTGTCCCCTCACACCACACAAGCCTTCGGGGTGAATAAGGTTAACTGCACAAACACCCTCTCTATGTCACAACAGATTAGATCAATGCAACTATGTGTGTTTGTAAAAATAAACTAAGTGTTCTGATGACTTTTTACAGCTGTATAAGGATGAGGTTTTCAACCTAAAGCTGCACAAGACCACTGATCTCAAAAGACCAATAGGTGATGGATTACCTGGATTGATAGGTGATGCCACATTGGTATGCATTTGTCTTGGAACCACTGGAGAAACTGAGCCAGGCTGAGCAAATCACCGCACAGTTTTTGCAGAAATATATTTAGTATGTTTGTGGGAATGTAGTTTATGACACTGCTACAATGTAAAAAATACAATGCCAACATCACAGAAACATGTTAACATTGTTTGTTATCATTGAGAAAGCTGTGAATTTTGCATTGAAAGGTAGGGTAGGTAAGTGATGCTAAACTATTTCTAACACATAACACTTTTTGTAACATTTAGCGAATATCTCCTTACAATTGGATAGATAGATAGATAGATAGAAAGATAGATAGATGGTCTTTGGTTCAAATAAAATGTAGGTTGTTTTGGACAAAAGTATCTAACAAACGCAACGCCATCTAGCATCGCTTATCCTACCTTTAGTCATTGTTCACAGGGCAAGAACATTCGGCTACTCGATCCAGTGTTCTTGATATTAGTGAGCAAGATGCATGCCATAGTGAACGTAGTCCAGGCAACTCCCTGGACCTGAAAGCACTTCCTCTCATTCTTCACTCACTCCTTTCTCTTGGGGAGCAAAGGTGTTGATAGATATGGATGTCATCCACACCTTCTCCACACGTTTCCCCTCTGACAGCAAGAGGCACACCTGCCTCTCAGGTTCTCCTAATCAGACAGAGAGGCCTGCTGGGAAGCCCTGCTCCGTGCTGTGTGTCAATCAGTCAGGCCCTGTTCTGTGCCACGATGCACAAACGCATGTGGAGGAACATGTTGGTTTTCTTTATCACTTTACCAAGTGGCACCTGATAGTCTGGGCCAGTCCACAAGTCAGTCTACATGTACGCATAAAATGTCTACAGTGAAAAGATGTTTGACAGGGTTTCTATGTACGATTGGTAAACTACCAGTAGTGTGTGTGTGTGTGTGTGTGCACTCAAAATACAGATATTTCAACATTTTATCTGTTTTTATTTCTTGTTAATTCTTCATAATAATATACCAGTCTCTACAGTCCACACATACACATTATTTGATGCAGGTTATTGGTTTATGTCTCTCAGTGGAACAGTGCATCAACAACAGAGAGAAGAGTAGCACCACTTTGCCCCAGGAGGTATGGGGGCGTAGAGAGCTTGCACATCAGCTATATACGTCACACACATGAGAGGATGACCAAAACCTCGACAACGCAAACCCCAAAAAAGCACTAACAAGCAATAAAACATGACATTGAAACGGAAACAGGAAACGTCAGACAGGATGCATTTCATGAAATAATAAAAAAAAAAGAAAGCTCAGCACCTGTCTGTCCACAACAGGCAAACGGTGAGGTGGAGAATCAAAAATGTGTTAATTGTTAGGACATTCATTTGCCCAAGGTAAGAATGTATTAATGTTCATCAGCAAATTATTAATGTTCATCGAATGCTCAATCAGCATCTCACAGAAACAAAATGTAAACATGTTAACATACGTTGTATGACAAGGAACTCGCACATGCTTCACAAAAAAAACTTCTATCTGAACACAACACTGTACTGTAGACACTAGTTTTTAAAGGGAGGGAGAGGTGTGAGGATGATCTCATGATGGTGCTTTCTCATCTGTGGGAATGCAGTTCTCTCCTTGAGAGAGCTGTCATCAAGACAGCACCCATCCTGGAACAAGCACAATCACACACACACACACACACACACATACACACACACACACATACACACATGTACTCAATTACACACACACATGCACACAAATACACACACAGACAGACATGTACAAGCATGAACATACATTCACAAATACACACATATCCTCACTCATGCACACACACATTGACACAAATCTACACGGATAACACAAACACACAGCTATCTCAAGAACATTCTCCTTTGTGTCTTTCCCTAATCAGTCAGACACTTGAGTGATGGGACAAAGCTATGCAAGTGTGTGTGTGTGTGTGTGTGTGTGTGTGTGTGTGTGTGTTTGTGATGGAGAGCTCCAGAACCAGGGTCGTGTGAATAGCTCACAAGACACCTCCCTCCCCCACCCCTGTATTACATACTAACACCCGCTGCTGTAAAGCTGCAGATAAACACACCACACCGCACTTGAGGGAAGACAGACAGAGTGTTCTCAGACAGCAACAAACAGAAAGTGAGAGACTGACAGAGGAAGAGAGAATGTGAGAACACAACCCCCAACCATGCGATGCCACAGCAATGGTGTTAGATTAATAGATGAATGAATTACATGGTGGATGATATCCACTAGGATACTCCCTTTGGCAACTCTGGAATGTAAGGGGAGTATGTGTATGTCCATCAATGGCCCTGACAAACAAGCACACCATATGCATTTATCTCCACCTAAAATCCACCTCTTTCTACATCTCTACAGAGCAGCACCTGTAGTTCTCCTTCTCTCTCCCCACCCACCTCCCCATGCCAAACACCTACACAAGAACCACACACCCTCAACCGTCATCCCTGCTAAGGACCGAACATAAACTACTTATCTTTGTCTGCTCTCCGACTAGGAACACTTTCTACGTTTTCAAGACTGGCACTTGGCTAAGAGTTTGACACAAATACTACAAGGCCCAGCATTTAGTCTGGCCATGACAAGCCCTCCAAATAGGGAGCTGTTTGCGATTTTTATAACTTATTTAGTGCCATGCTACCAACGTTATCTTGGTTGTATCACAAAATATTTGGTAAAATTGCTAAGGAAGTAAAGCACATTTTTCCTTCATGTTCTTCAACTTTAATGCTATGGTTAATGTTAGGTGCATCTGTATGATGGCAGATGGGGTGGATCTGTGAAGTGGGGGTAGTTGTTATTATTCAATAGAGACAGGCTTGGTGGTTTCAGTCTGATTTTAGTTCAGTGAGATAAACAGAGAGACAGAGAGATAGAGAAAGAGAGAGAGAGAGAGAGAGAGACAGAAATAGGGGGAGAGAGAGAGTATGAAATCCAGAGACACTAAAGAGGCCACAGAGCTGTCTGCTGTGAACAACGGGCCAGTGTGCTCTTCATGTCCAGTAGTCCTGTGTGCACGCTCTTAGGGCAGTTCCTTCCGCTCAGTGGTCGACTCCTTTATTATCTGAGGGACAAAGAAGGCAGAGGGTCAGTGTCAGCCACACAGTGGCAGTTACAACAAACAACTTTGTGTGTGTGTCTTTCTACAACAAAAGACACACACACAAGAGACATGAGGGCAACAATTATGACCTGACCCCCTCCCCAGAAATGATACAGTCATATTTAATGTCTAATGTCTTGCTTTTTTGAACTGCACTCTTACATTTACGTTTACATGTATTCATTTGGCAGAGGCATTTATCTAAACTTACAGCAATAGAATAACATTTAAACAGCAGAGTAGACATAAATCCATCCAAACAGAACAAAAGGGTTAGATCATATTGCAAGCTAACCCATCTGGCATGTCTCCCTCTGGTGGTAATTTTAGGAAATACAAAGAGAACATTTCTATGGATACTTTTTTCACCGGTGCTCAAGTCACCAGCAGAGTCACAGTTAGTGGATTTGTCTTTGACAAAAATGTCCTCTCTAACGCCTCACCTCCCCATCGCGAGTCTCCACGGTCCGCACCACGATGCTTCTCTTCACGTGAGCCTCTGGGGAGAACTTGGTGTCCATGGGAGTGTCTGCAGAAGAGAGAAAGAGAGAGAGGGAGAGAGAGAGAGAGAGAGAGAGAGAGAGAGAGAGAGAGAGTGAGAAAGAATACAACAATACAGGAGTCTAGGGAATAGTATATGGATATACAAGATACAGTGAGTACTGTACATATCCCTGTAAAATAAATGTCAAATGATTAAAATGTGCACCATAATTGTATTATTTCTCAGTTGAATGTCAGGTGAAACACTTGGCTAGGTCATAGTTTTCACTTTTATCTTCATTCGAAACTTTTGTATGATTTTGTTCTTTGGACTGCAATGTGATCCTCTGCCAAGATCTTCTAGAGGCATGGGAGTCATCTTGTCAGACAGTATTTTTGGTATCATGGTGCCATCTATAAATGTCATTGGACGGTAACACAAATACTTACATAGTGCACTCACAGAGACTTAACTGATCATCTGTTAAGATTCCAGTTCAGTATGTAAAATTGTTGTTGAACAGTTACTGAACAGCAACTCAACCAAAGCCAACTTCTAACCTTAACTTTACCATATGTTGTCTTAAAGTGGCAGTTGGCTAGCCTAGAAATCTAGACACACCCTAGCGGCAGCAAATTACATTTGCTTCCAGGGCTAGTCTAGCAACTCTCCGTTGGCTTGTGAGCTCGAGAAATAAACTTCTATCAGGCCAATCAAATCGTGTATCGTTAGGCGGGCTTAACATAATGATTGATGGCAGAGTTGCAACGGTTTGGCTTAAATTCCCTGCTACTTGAAAACAAAGAAGATGGATGTTGCTGTTGGCCAACAGTGTGACACGAGTTAAGCTTGTTTTAAGTTGGCAAAAGTTTGAACTAGCCAACTAGCTCCGCTGGTGGGAAAACGCATGGGACTCAGCGCTGTCCTATTGCGTGCAGAGGGAATTTGAAAGACAACCGATTATCCCGCCCCTCGGACTGAGTACTGCAAACGGTGAGTGCCCAGACCCTACATTTTAATGTGGGTCTGGCTCGTCAGGCTAGCAGTTGGCAAGATTTTTTTGATCATATTCACTAAAACCAGCACTATGCGCCGACAAAGCAACATAAATCAGCCAGTTTTAGAAAAAAGCCCGCACTTCTTCCTCCACCTATCTGTTATTTGTTTTGCAAAAATCCACAGCTTCCGGTTCTTCTGGTCCAATCAGAGCAGGGCTGTGTGAGATCTGACTGTCAATCACAGTCTGGTGCAGTCTTGTGCTCAATGACGAGCACAAACTCGATGAGAGGGTGCTCGTGGTAGTGGGGGAGAGGCATGAGATTTGTAAACATTAAAAATTTTGGCTAAGTCCCCTCAATCTGTCAGACTTGCCAACTGCAGCTTTAACAGAGAGTCAACAGACCGATTGCTGATAATCTGAGCATCTGTAGACTGTTGGTGGGCGGACTATCCAAGTGAAGTGTGACCCTATGCATTTATTGGGGTACTCCTTGACCAGGTTCATACCCAACATGGACCTCATCTGAGTCAAACTCATTTAGTTTGATCTCATCATCTGACTAATATTCACTAATATTCACTAACACTTTCTTGAATTTCCCCTTGGGGATCAATAAAGTATCTATCTATCTATCTATCTATCTATCTATCTATCTATCTATCTATCTATCTAATATTCAATAATCACTTTTTTTGCCAAAGAAAAGAACATGACAAGAAGCCAGATAAATACTTCGAACATACAGTAGTTTTTATTCCAATGAGACTACGACAAATTTGAAATCTTGAAATCTACGACAATTTTTTAAAATCCATTTATTTATTTATTTTTTTCTTTCAAAAAGCCTACCTCTGAATTGGAGATTGGCGAAGCTCTGCACAGGAACAGTGATTCTGCAATCAATAGCCATGGATCAGAACATTTCACAAGAACCAAAGCTGAATTATTGAATCTTATTAAAAATCTTATTAAAATTTTCAATTTTACTTTTAATGTGTGAAAGGTGCATCCTGATTTGAAACACTGATCTGATGTTCTATCCATCTCTGATATGCTTTCTTCCCCTACTCCTTCTCTTTCCTCTTATTCTTCTCTTCTCTCAACTCAACTAATATCTCTCTTCTTCTTTTCTTTTGTTCTCATTCTCCTCTCTGATTCTTACCACATGTCCCCTCTCTTTTCCACTCCTCTCCTCTCTTTTCCACTCCTCTCCTTCCTTCCTTCCTTCCTCACATCTACACTTCTCTCTTCTTCCCACCTTCTGTCCCATCTCTCCTCATCTGTCCCCTTCTCTTCTTTCCTCTCCTCTCCTCTTTTCTCCTCTCCTCTTTTCCACTCCTCTCCTTTTCTCACATCTACACTTCTCTCCTCTCCTCTCCTCTTCCACTCCTCTCCTCTCTTTTCCACTCCTCTCCTTTCCTCACATCTACACTTCTCTTCCACTCCTCTCCTCTCTTTTCCACTCCTCTCCTTTCCTCACATCTACACTTCTCTCCTCTCCTCTTCCACTCCTCTCCTCTCTTTTCCACTCCTCTCCTTTCCTCACATCTACACTTCTCTTCCACTCCTCTCCTCTCTTTTCCACTCCTTTCCTTTCCTCACATCTACACTTCTCTCCTCTCCTCTTCCACTCCTCTCCTCTCTTTTCCACTCCTCTCCTTTCCTCACATCTACACTTCTCTCCTCTCCTCTTCCACTCCTCTCCTCTCTTTTCCACTCCTCTCCTTTCCTCACATCTACACTTCTCTCCTCTCCTCTTCCACTCCTCTCCTCTCTTTTCCACTCCTCTCCTTTCCTCACATCTACATTTCTCTCTTCTTTCCACCTTCTGTCTCATCTCTCCCCTTTTCTTCTTTCCTCTCCTCTCCTCTCTTTTCCACTCTTCTCCTCTTCCTACCTTCTGTCTCCATCTCTCCTCTTCTTTTCTTCTGTATGCGTACGTCTCCTCTCACCTGCTCTCCTCGCCCTCCAGCAGCTTCCTGTAGGTGGCGATCTCGATGTCCAGGGCCAACTTGACGTTGAGGAGGTCCTGGTACTCTTGCAGGTGCCTGGCCATCTCCTCCTTCAGGCTGTGGATATCGTCCTCCAGGCGTGCAATGCTCTCCTGGTAACCAGCGGTCTCCATGGCGAAGCGATCCTCCATGTCGTGCAGCTGCCTTTCCAGAGATTCATTCTTCATCCAGACACAGACAGAGAGAAGTACAAAGTCAGCACTAGTTACTAATGGAGCAATAAGTAAAAACAGGAAAGAGATAATTATGAAAAGAGAGAGAAAGAAAGAGAAGGAGAGAGAGAGAGAGAAAGGGTGTATTTCTTGTCCTTTTTAAGGCTATGTAATGACTTCATTTCTACTACCCTAGCCTAGCAAGAACAAATGCCTAAACACTGACACTTTAGGAATAAGAGAGAAAGACAGAGAAAAAGATGGAAGGGTGAATATATATATAGAGAAATAGAACAAACCAACACAGATCTCTCTTGAGAGCTATACTTTCCATTCACAAGGGATGATGATCATCGTACTCACAGTACCACGAAGAGCTTCCAGGTCACAGGTCATCACCTGTACTTGTCGGCGGTACTCATTGGCCTCCTGTTTGGCCTGTCTCAGAGCTTCTGTGTTGCGATTGGCTGCATCAGTCAGATCAGTAAACTGTCAAGGAAAGGCAAAGAAGCTTCCATTTCAAATGCCCATGTTTGAGCTTATTAACACACACATGTGTGCATCTTTCAGGATCAAAGACATGACTTCTACATTCCCTGTGGTAGGCGTATACATGTGTGCGTGAAGTTTGTAGCTTACCTTTGATATTGTGTTGGGTGTATGTGTTGTTGTTGTTGCTGTTTGTGGATGTGTGTAGAAATGAGAAACTCTATTTTATCTCCCCTGTGTCCAGTGTCACTCTGCTCACCTTAGAGCGGTACCACTCCTCGGTCTCGTGCATGTTGGAGTTAGCCATGGCCTCGTACTGGACTCTGATGTCCCTCAGCGCAGCCGTCAGGTCGGGTTTGGACATATCCACATCCACATGAACCTGCTGGGCCTGCTGCTGCTCCTGAAGCTCACGCAACTCCTGCAGGGAGGAGAGGAGGAGAGGAGAGGAGGAGAGAAGAGAGGTGAGTTTGAACACTATTTTATTACAGTGAAAAACACTTTACTTGACAGTATCAACACATGAACACATGACACTGTCATGACACATGAAACCCTAACCCTAATCCTAACCTCTAATCCTAATCCTAACCCCAACCCTAACCCTAACTCTAAACCTCACCCTAACCCTAAACCTACTCCTAACCCTAACTTGTTGACAAAAAACAATTGTCACTTAATAACAGAAGCGTTATGTCATAAACGTTTATGACTTGTTTATGACACGTTCATGACAGTGTCATGTCACTCTAAAGTGTAACCAAGAATTGTCATATGCTCCCACAAAGTTACAAAAAAACTAGAATCATAAAGTTTACAACCTCCCATCAACCAAGAGAGAGGATGGGAGGTGAGGAGGGGAGAAAGAGCTGTGACATGTAGGAAAGAAGAGGAGGCCAGAGAGAAGGGAACGATGGATATGGAAGGTATGGAGAGAGAGAGAGAAGATAGAAGGAGGGAAGAGGAATGAGGGCAAGACAGCAGAAAGCAGTAGCAGTAAGTGAAAGCCTGGCAGTGGTGCAGGCATCGGTACAAACCTCCTCGTGGATCTTCTTGAGGAAGTTGATCTCATCCTGCAGAGCATCAATCTTCCTCTCCAGCTGCACCCTGTTCATCGCTGCCTCATCCACATCCTACAAAGAGAGAGAGGGGGGGGGTAGAAGGAGAGAGAGAGGTAGAGATGGAGTTGGTGCTGCTGAATAAAGGCTTGTGTTAGTGTGCACTAGTGCCTTTGTCGTTAAAGGTGCCCATGCATCTTTTTTGTCACATTCAGCAATCATCTCCTCACGACCGCTAGCTGCAAACAAAATCAAAACCATGCATGGAGTTTCTAAGGGAATACTGAAGGGAGGGGTGAACTACCTCTCTGGTGTGTTTTGTTTGGTCCTTGGTTAAAATATGTACGTTGTTTTGGAGAAAAGCATCTGCTAATAAATGTAAATATAAACATAAACATTAACAAACGCGAAACAAACGCACGTACCACTTTATAACTGTATAAACAATTAGGGGATATAGTGTACAGATATGTATAGTGTGCATGTATGTCTGAGTAAGTCAGTATGTATCTTTGCCAGTGTAAGATCACTCACCAGCCCATCAGCTCATGACAAAGCATCATCATCTTTTGGCTTACAGCAGGCCTTCAAATTACAATACTGTGTGTATTTGTGTGTGTGTGTGTGTGTGTGTGTGTGTGTGTGTCTGTGTAGCTGTGTGTGTGTGTCTTTGCGTGTGTGTGAAGAAGAGAGGAGAACTGGCACTGTAGTCTGAGTGTACTGTGTGCATGTTTGATGCTCACCTGTCTGAAGGTATTGAGGTTGTTCTCGGCCTCCTGCCGCAGAGCACTCTCATCCTGCAGCCTGTGGGGACAGAACAGACTGAGGGTCATCTCAAAACTCCACCTTAAGCTCTGCCATCAAATCTGCCATCAAATCTGCCATCAGCCACACTAAGCTCTGCCATCAAATCAGCCATCAAATCAGCCATCAGCCATCAGCCACACTAAGACCCTTTTGAGATGCAGCAGCACATCTTCTTACACTGGCTCTGGGAGCATGTCTTACTCCTACATACAGTATGCACACTGTGGGTGTTTTATACATATATTGTGGGGCTTTTGTGTTTATTCAGATAGGACAGGGAATAGTGACAGAAAGCAAGTGGGAGAGAGAGATGGAGTGGGACCAGGAAATGAGCCCTAATGGGCTGTTTATGCGCTGTAGCGTGCATGTGAGTGTGTGTGTGTGTGTGTGTGTGTGTGTGTGTGTGTGTGTGTGTGTGTGTGTGTGCATGTGTGTGTGTGTGTGTGTGTGTGTGTGTGCTCATGTTTGGCTGTGTGATTATCATCATTCATGAGCCATTCATCATCTCACTGGCACTACCCGAAGTTCCCACGGGGTGGAGTATGCATGCATGCATGAACACACCACACACACACACACACACACACACACACACACCGAACACACACACACACACACACACACACACACACACACACACACACACACACTCACACTCTCACACACACACACACACACACACACACACACACACATGGGTACAAAACTCTATCTATTCTAAGAAATGGAATTACTATCTAGGCTACCTTTTACTCTGCATCTCTCAGCTCTAGCCTCTGCACTTTAGATATAATGTCTTGAGGAGCTTATTAGCTTAACTCCAGGTAATTCAGATCAGCTGCAGAACACACTGTACAATCCAAAACCTTGTACCTTGAAATCTACAACAACTCTTTTTTCTTCCATGACAAAGGTTCTCTTTAAGCGTATTCAATCTCTTGCTCTATGAAAATGATCCAAATTGTCTTCAACTGATGCTACTACAGTTTTCTGTCTCCACCAGATCTAAGACACCTCTAAGGAAAATTGTCTCTCTCTCTCTCTCTCTCTCTCTCTCTCTCTCTCTCTCTGTTGTCTATTACTAAATCTTCCCCTTCCTTCAGTCCTACAGCCTCTCAGATGCTGCCCAGCACTGTTGAGGAGACATTTGTGCATCTTACTGAAGAGGCCAGCTGTGTGAAATGGATATGGTGTGGACTTCGCCTGGCTGTGTCCCTAGTGGCAAGGTATGGAAACACACTTATGAGTGTGACAATCAGAGTCCAACGGGGAGTCGGGGGGGGGGGGGACATGTTCTTGACTTAAGGGTGCCACCTCATGACCCCCTACGTTAGTTTTATGGAGAGGCAGATGCAGCTGGCTGGAGGGGGATGACGAGTTCAGCCCTGGTGGACAACAGGACATCTGCCGTCCCCACCACACGTCTGTCTCTGTAGAGGGGCTCTATTGTGTGTCCGCCTCCCCTCGGTCCCCCACGCTCTCCTCATTCATAGGCTAAAAAGGAGCAGGACTTGGGCGAGGCTCAAGTTTGAAAAGAACAGGAGTGAGAAAAGGACTGCTCGAGCCTCAACCCCCTTCGTGGAACATGGCGTTCCTTTCACTTCACCTTTCAAGTGAAGACATTCCAGCACTAAGAATTCTCTCTCCGATGGGATGCCATCAGTCAGATGGACATATGTGACTACTGTGACAGAGGTCTTTAATTTGATACATTTAACTTTAACTTAACAATTCACATAATTCACACAATTCAGACCCAATCAAGAGTCCTGTTGAACAAGCAGATTTTTGACCATGATACTTGACTTATGCTGCATATAACAGCCATCTCCTATGAGTCTATTAACCCCCTCCCCCCTACCCAAATCTATCCCCAGCTTTTTTCCCTTTTCGAAGCACAGCCGCCAAAAAGTTAATCATAGTCAATAGACTCTGTGAATGAATCCTTATTTCCTCTAAAGTGTAAAATCAAAGTTCCAGTGTCCTCTTATCTCTCTATGCTCTATCTCTCTCTCCATCGCCCGATCTCTATCTCTTTTGCCTGTCTCTTAGACCTTTAATCTTTGAGATCTTTGAGACACAGACTGGCATTAAGATAACAAGACCCAGGCTAAAACCCACCATAAATAGATTGAACTGATCCAGAACATCTGAGATAACACATGCAAGAGCCAAATTCCCCAGTCCCCCGCCCCCTCACCTCTGCTTGAGGGTGGCCACGTCGGCAGCCAGGTTGTCCCTCTCAATCTCCAGCCGGGCCTTGCCGGCGCCCAGGCCGTCCACCTGGCGGCGGAGCTCGCGCAGCTCCTCCTGGTAGATGTCGCCCAGGCGGCTGGGCTCCTTCCCACGCAGCTGGTTGAGCTCCACCACCAGCATCTTGTTCTGCTGCTCCAGGAAGCGCACCTTCTCGATGTAGCTGGCGAAGCGGTCGTTCAGGCCCATCATCTCCACCTTCTCGTTGGTGCGCGTCTCGCGGTACTGGGCCTTGAGCAGCGAGTCCGTGGAGAAGTCCAGCCGCTCGCCGCTGACCGGCGCGCTGCCCAGCGACATGCGCGAGGCGGTGAGGGTCATCGGGCTGGAGAGCGAGAGGTGGCGCGGGCTGGCGTGCAGCGAGAGGCGCCCGCCGGACAGGCGAGCCCCGACCGAGGTGCTGCCCTGAAGCCCGAAGCGCCTGCGGTACGAGGACAGGGTCCGCTGGGTCTCCATGCTGAGACAAACAGAGAGAGAGAGAGAGAGAGAGAGAGAGTGGGGCTGGGATGGGACAAGTGGCAGGCTTTTATAGACACGGAAAGATGGAGAGACAGAGAGGGAAGGAGGGAGAGGTAGAGAGAGGGAGCTCAGGGAGGGGTGTACGAGGGGAGCACTGAAGGGGGTGGATAAATGGGAGCAGAGGAGGGTGGGTGAAAGGGGTTGGGGGCTTTTTGGGGGTTTGGTGTGTGTTTGTGGGGGGGGGGGGGGTATGGGGATGTGTGCCACTGAAAAGCTGGGGGCTGGAGATTGTTTGTGCTTGTCCACTCAGCTACAAACAGCCTCTGACCCCTCCTCCCCTGTTCTCTCTCCGCCTGCATAACTTGGGTTTTTTGTGACCAACTGAGCCAGTCATCCACTGGGAAAAATTACAGAAAAGAAGGAGGTATTGATCTCTTTTTACTCAGACACCCTCAAACTAATAGAGTGAGACTGACTGACACACAGACAGACACAGACAGACAGACAGATAGAGAAAGGAAAAGAGGCATGTCAAAAGAAATGGATACTGTGACAATGATAGCATATTGTAAACCAAAAGCTAGATAATATGACATGTCATGACAGAAGAGGAGAGAGAGAGAGAGATGGAGGAGGAGAGAGAGAGAGAGAGAGGCATAGAAGAAGGATTGGATGGCAGATCTACAGCAGTGATAATGAATGAATAAAATGAATGGGAGTGGATGCATGTGTGGTGGGGGGGTGCACCTTCTTCTGGGAGTGAGAGAGAGAGAGAGGGAAGAAGAGAGAAAGAGGGAGAGAGAGGGAGAGGAAGATGAGGTCACTGATGGGCCCACAGCCCAAGGTGAGCCCATATGAAATCTACACGGCTTGGTCAAAGCATCTAAATCTTGTTTGTCGACCACCTTTACCTCTTCTCTACACCTCACACCACCCCTCCCTCTCTCTCCTCCTCCTCCCTCTCTCATCCTCCTCCCTCTCTCTCATCCTCTCTCTCTCTCTCTCCTCCTCCTCCTCCCTCTCTCCTCTCTGGTGAGACTGTTTTTCGTTCCCTGTCTCGGCAGGAGGGTAATGATGTCACGGAACACTGGCACGATTATGTAATGGGTAGAAAGAAGAAGAGAGAAAGATATGGGTGCATTAGTTTAGATGGCTATTTCCTTTTGTGCTAATCTGAACCATCGAAAGACACAGTGAGACAATAACGCCTCTAAACCATGCCTGCTCGATTATTTCTACACTTACAGAATCACAAGCTTCAAGCTAAGTGTGATTAATCAATCAAAAAGTTGGTCAATAAATAGATAATATCTATAAAATATGCAATTCAGTTTTTGAAGAATGAATGAAATAATACACGTTAGAACACAGAGGAGCCACTGACAGACTTGGGAAATGTTGTGTCATGTTTTCTAGACTTTTGAAAGAGTAGTTTTCTGCACAAAGCCATTAGTATATTAAGTGAAAATATCAAGTCTTCTTAGAAAGATGTGTCAGTTTCACAGTGGCACATTGAGCAACAGACTTAATAGAGTTAAGCTTGTTAGACAAATCCATGAGCATGGTCAGAGTCTATTGTCCCCTCAGCACAACGTCATGTACCAGGTAGCAGTGAGCCTGACCAGCTGGGAGAAACCAGCAGGAGACCCGTCTCAAATCTATTGCCACCCTATCGCCATGGAGACCTCAACGGGACAATCACTTCAAAGGATTTATGGTTGAACTTTAGCTGACTCTGGAGGGCTGGCAGTGGGCTCTGGAGGCCTGACATGAACCCAAGGGCCTTAGAATCATGTGCTCCCATCATGGAAGCTCCATCGATCACATTATAAGTAGTTAGAAGTAATTAGGCATCACACTGCTGGAACAATGGAGATCAGATCTGACCTAACTGTACCCTGTTTTAAAAAGAAGTAAAAATAGACTTATTTTTCACTGCCTTCAATGATTAATTATGATAAATGCATTTGAACTTGAACAACAATAACAGCTTCTGTTGCATCATGCTCAGGGTAGAAAGGAGAAGTTTGAGACTGCATTGTCCCCACAACATAATTGTGAACCCTGCTGGGGTTGAGCAGAATTATGAAACAGATAAACAGCTTATGTATGCACCAGTGACACACAAAGAGGTGACTGTCTGCCACAGGAAGAACTATTTGAGGACCCATCTGCATATAGCTCATGGACAAAAACAAAACACCATGTTTACATTTTGTGACTTACATAGACTGTGGCATATATTCGGAAATATCTATAATATGTATCTTAGTAATATTTCATGCATTCTGACCAGGTTACACATTTTATTGGGCTTGATATCTTGGCAGTATCATCCCAGGGGTCTGGAGCAGGACAGGTCCAAGAGCTGAACAATGGAAGATGCCACTTGTAATACAGGTGTAGAGGATGTGAAGTGAGTGACAGAACAACAGAGAGTGAATTTGCATTGGACAGATAGCGTAAGACATACTCAAGATATAACAACCTGCTTTCACGGTTGATTAGCTGAAGCAGTATGATCAAATGAAGTCTTTAAATCTAGACATCAGCAACAAGACCAGTCGGGCGACTGCAGACCCTCGTCCTGGTCACACAATATTAACCAAAGGGAAATCAGCATGGTGAATCAGGTGAATCAGGATGATCATGTTGGAGGACGGAGATATGGTGACCCTAACCCTAACACACTCACAAACAGATGGACAGACAGAATGACCGGACTAAAATACCCTCCTCCCCACTACCAGTTGCTCATGGTAACTAGATAATTAGATAGAACACTTTCTAAGTCCAAACGCCCTCTCTAACCATTCACATTGGCCTTGGCAAGGTGTAGTTGCAGCTGACAGGAACCTGCACCAGTATCGTAACATCAGCGGGAGCTTTTTCTTTGTCATTAATTCAGTAGTAAAACTTACATCACCTGCTCCTCCCATTCACCCCTGCCTACTGTGGGAACTGTGAGGCTCCAGCCAGACGGTAAATAAACCCCACTAAGGTTGTTGTGTGCCTAGTCTGTTAGATGGTAACCGTGGTCTGAAGAAGTCAGTGGGCTTAGAAATGACTGGGAGTACTTTTCAGGGTAACTGCAATTGAAATAGGGCCCTTGTTAATGGAGGGTAAAAAGGCGTGCGGGCAGGCGGGCTCACTGTAAGTCCTGCCGCGGAGGATTAACGGGATGGTGCCATCATGAAGTCCCCTTTGAAGCGTATTGGCCCCCTGGATGGCTGGGGAGCCCACTGTGGTTGCCTCAGATCCCGTCACTGGGGGAATCACCCTTGGAGAGTAAGCATTCAGAGAAAGGGAGAGAGAGAGAGAGAGAGAGAGATGGAGAGAAAGGAAGAGAAGAGAGTAGAAGAAAATAGTGAAAGAAACTTTGCGGCAGTGGCATCATCTCATGAAAAAAGAAATCAATAAAAAAAACATGTGTGGAATGCAGAAGGAAATGGGAGAAGGGAACAGAATAAACAGACGGCAAAGAATCACCTGATGCCCCCCATCCCTTCTCTCCCCATTCTGTGGTTGGTTTTCAGGAGCCAGGAAGAGGTTGAGTCAAACAGCTGATTCATGTGTTGAGAGTGAGGGGGGAGGCGATGGAGGGGAGGGGATGAGGGCTGGAGTGGAATCGTAATGTCGCCCCCGAGGACTGATCTACTGCCAGGCTAAAATGGCGCCCAGACTGCAAGACTACCCCTTTCATTCAGGGGAGCTTGTTCTTTCTACTTTCCTGTCTGTCTTAACTTTGTCTTGAAGGTGTGTGTGTGTGTGTGTGTATGTGTGTGTGTGTGTATGTGTGTGTGTTTGTGTGTATATGTGTGTGTGTGAGAGAGTGAGTGTGTCTAAGACTGTGTAAGTGTATCTGTGAGGCGGGTGGTTATAAAACAGTTGGAAAATAGTATTGAAAAAAAGAATTCCAAGGCACTCTCCTTTCAAAATGTCAAAACCCTTTTTTAATGCCATTATTTCTGCTGAATATTTGAATTTGATTTACGGGAACAGTCCGCTTCCAGACACATCCGGAGTGTTAGTAGAACAGTGGGAAAAAGACAAATAGCAATAACAGACACAGACAGCCAAGCCAGATAGCAGCACTGGCCAGTAACCTTCTCCAAAACAATGTCTGGCCACAGTTTGGGGCTAAGGATGATGGACCAGCCCTCCCTCCCCAAAATAGTGGAGGACAGAGAGCAACGTGCCCCCCTCTACAAAGCCCAGATCACCCGCAACAAAGGCCCATGGGGACACTGCTACCCCCATCCAACCCTCTGTCAGCATAACTGATGAGGTTCCAGAGGATCAGACACATACCAGTTAACACACACACACACACACACAAACACACACACACACACACACACACACACACACACACACACACACACACACATAAACACACACACAGACACACAAACAAACAAAGATGCTTTAATACACAAAGACGCACACACATACACACAGTAAGCATCTAGCTCGTACATCTGCACAGGTACAAAACACAACTCTACTTCAGAATACAGTATACATGGCAATAACACACTCACAGTTATTTTTCAGTTGGTCCGGTGAAGCGTGTGTGTGTGTGTGTGTGTGTGTGTGTGTGTGTTTATGTGTGTGTGTGTGTGTGTGTGTGTGTGTGTGTGTGTGTTTGGAGGTGTACAGTATTGGCATGTCAGAGGACTGCATGGCCAGAGGTTGACAGGGACTGGGACGGGGGCTTGTGGTCGGGTGGGGGCTGGATTTTTGGGAACACCTCTGCCACACCATGACACAAAGGCGCAATCGCCCCCATGGATAAAATAGAGGGAGAGGGGGGATTACTCCTGTCCCATAGCTGGACAAAAGGCCCTTTGTGGGGAAGAGGGTGGGTGGGAGGGTGGGGGGATTGGGATGCATAGGAATGTTGGGGGTCCCAACATCAACATGGCCAGGAATTCTGTCTGACAGCAACTAGGCAGATGTCAACAGAGCTCCAAACCATATGTACATACCTCTCATGCCTATGGTTACATGCCTAATCATACAATAGTTTTACATAGAGATCTGGAGGGATTTTAGTTCTCAATAAGAACTGTGGGGACTTCTTGCTAGGAGAAATTGCAACACATTGAGAAAATCTGGCAAGACAGCAAGACTTGTTCATCTAAGAGAAAGTCTGTGCCAGCAATTTGAAAGCTGATTCAGGACATGGAGATTTAGTTCTGACCTTGCCTGATGTTTCAGGGCTCTCTACCGACCTGGCACATCTAGAGCAGAGCTCACAATGCTCCATAGCAACAAAGTGTAGTTTCTGTGGCAAAACACACACACAGGCTTAAAACATGTTTGCAAGAAAACAAGGCAATAAAACAACTGCTGCCAGCCGTTGAGCAGTTCCACCAGACACGTAAAGGAACCTTTGTTTGTCTTAAAGCCTCTCTCTGTCCCACTGTCACTTTCTTGGGCAGCCATCTCTCTCGCTCTCGCTCTCTCTCTCTCATGCTTTCTCTCTCTGCTTTCATTCCCTTCAGAGACAGGCAATTAGAGAGAGAGACAGAGAGAGAGAAGGAGGCAGAACGAAACAAGTAAAGACAGGGATGATTTCACACAAAAAAGACATCAGTTCAGTAGCTTCCCTTCTCTTGACTATAATGAAAGGTCCCTATTGAAAGAGATGATGGTGACTGGCCAATGTGCTCCAGGCGGCCCCACAGACAGCTAGAGGCCACCGGCAGCAGTGTATGATGCAGTCCAGGCTAAGGACGCGTGCGCGCACACACACACACACACAGCAACACACACAGTTTTATACACAGACCTTTTGGAACACGGCACTTGTGAGTATTTAATTTAGAATAAATCCAGTGAGGAGGACACAGGCCTGTCAGGCAGATATTATTTTACACACAATCACACACATACCTTTTGTGATTAATACTGTTTTCAAAGTCTTTGGTGTGTGTGTGTGTGTGTGTGTGTGTGTGTGTGTGTGTGTGTGTGTGTGAGAGTGTGTGTGTGGCCTTGAAGAATAAATGAAGTGTCCAGGCTGATGAGGAGTAATCACACTGCACCACAGAACTGGACTGGACTTCCTGGCAAAATACCAGCAGGCTCTCGTCCACCAGAGTGGCCATTACAAACCAAGAACCAGACAAGACAGACGGGATATTTCAACATAATGCTTTTCTTTATTGTAAATAACTTTGATACACTGGACTTTGCACTGCAAGTCCACCGTCGTGATACATATTCATTCATGTATTTATATAGAAATTCATCAGTTGGAAATCTTCTGCTTACCCCAGGGTTCACTTTAAAAAAGATTAAATTTTCTTTTTTTTATCAAAAAAGGTCTTCCAAAACTTTGTGAATACTGATTTCTAGCTGCCTTGAGTCACTCACTCTAGCAGCCTTTTAATATCTCACTCGAGTCACGAGCAACACGTCGTTAACATCCCAAGAAAATAGTTCTTTAGTTCAGTCCTCTGTCTTCCATTCAGACACAGAGACAAATGAAAAATTAAAACAAAAACAAGTTGATATGGAAAAAAAACAATGTCATTAAAGAAAGAATGAAACGTTGAAATACAAAAAAAGGCACCAGGTGGCGCTGTGGTCGGATTGCTGCGGCAGGAGGACCTCCAGAACCCTGAGCTAAACAAAGTCGTCATGTAGGGCCAGGTGAAGCTGCGCCCTCTTGTGGCCAATGCGCTGTACCAGGCAGCTGGGCTGAACCCGTCCATCTTTCAAATCTCTCAAGTCTCCCACAGTGAAAATAAAGGCCCCCAACTGACATCCACTCCTGACTTGACCACATCTGTGCGAAACCATTCACTCTGTCTTTTTGCTCTCTTCATCATGCATGCTCAATGCTCCCATAGACAACAATGCAACACACAAACATACACTCAATCTCTCACACATGACTTGGAAATCATTCTCTACTTATCTGCCATGGACCCACTTGCAATTTACTAGCCAGCCAAAGCCCAGCCTTGGTACAGGATTGGCCATTGAGAGCTGACACTTCATCCAGCCCTTTAAACAAATACACACAAACATAAACTGTGCTCTCTCTCTCTGCAAAACCAGCTGCTTTTACTATCTGGAACTACTTCTTTTATGTCCTTTAAAAAACAGTAGAAATCTCTGATGTTTCTAACATAAGCTTACTCAAATGTTGATTGGTCTAGACTCAATATCTTATAAAATATATAAAAATATATTTATGCTTGTGTTTTTTTTTTTTGATACACAAAAAAGAAGAAATAAAACAAACCTTTGGCCAAAACACAATAACAAACCTTTGGCCAGATATAAATAAATGAAAGAATTTCACATTAAAGCATAATAAAACCCAAAGGCTGAAGTAAAACACAACTGGTAAAGAAACAGCAATGAAACATTCATTTTCAAAAGTGCTATGATCCAAATGGGTTTAACAAAACACTGCTGCATTGAGCTTAAGACACTAACACCTCTCTTGTAGGCCAGAGGGACCACTGACTTTTGTCTTTGACATGCATGTAGCAGATTATCTACATTTGAACAAAACTGACGGCACTTTAGGTTTTACCATGCTGTGGCAACACATAAAATAAAAAAAACAACAACAACAAAGGATAGATTGCAAGTTATTGCCTTTGCAGCAGTGACTTCTTTCCCCTCATGCTTCTATATGTACATTTCTACTTGAAGGTCTGAAGACACTTAGCTGCTGCCTTTTGTATCTGACTTGCTTTAGGTTTCACCTGTTCTGAATTCTGGACTTAGTCAGCCACCATGTTATGAAGGTATAGATGATACTCAGTAAGAAGAGCACTGTGATGTCTCATCCTCTTCCACAACATGTCACAACAGAACCAGACCAATGAGATCATCATTGTTCACTTTGCCACTGCCAATCACTTTCAGCTGGGACAGCGGATGTGACTATTAAAATCATTTGAACACCTGGGGCCCAAATTTAAATGCCAGGCAAAGTGCAAAGTCTATCAACAAGCAACGTTCTCCTGCATGAACTATAGCTGTCTTGTGCCATGTGGGAGCATTAAGCAGACTCAGTGCTTGAGGGTAAGGTCTTGCTCATGGTGTTAACAGGGCCAACTCTCACACATTGGATTGGCGTGAGAGCGTGTGGAGCCAATCAAATGAATGAGTCTCACAATCAGTGAGTTGCCAGCCCTGTGTTACAGTAAATCAGCTAATTGATTTAGCCTAGTTGTTAAATTAGCTTTAGTTAGACTTAAGACTTTTTTCATCATTCAAATTAGGGCCCTAAATGTGAAATGTCATGAGGGTCTGTGCCAGATTGTCATGTCACGTGCTGTTTGTCTTTGGTTTAACCTCATATCAATGAGAAAAAGATGAAGCTGTCTATTCTGCAGCTTCTTGTTGAGGACTGGATGCCTACCTTCCCCTTGCAAGTGCTGTGACTGTAATGGACCACAGGGCAAAGGCCTGAACCCAGCACAGCTAAGGGTCCTCACTTATGGCCATACCATCAGCCATCAGCAACGGCTATGTACACCCAGAGAAAAGTACACATACTGCACTTGAAGTGCGTAACCATAGTAACCACAGCGCCTTGGGGCAAGCATCTATCCCCGTGTTGGGCAATTGTGTCTCTATGGCAACCCTGGAGCATTCCACTGCGGGTGGTTAAAGGTAGGGTAAGCGATGCTGGATGACGTGTTTGTTTACGTTTGTGTTTATGTTTATGTTTCTTGGAAAACACTTTTGTCTAAGGCGACTTACATTGTATTTGAACCAAAGACCAAACAAAACACACCAGAGAGGTAGCTCACCCCTCCCTTCAGTGCTCCCCGAGAAACCCCACACAGTGTTTTGTTATTGTTTGGGGGACATGCTGCCCCACCTTTCTTTGTTTCCAGTTCACGGAGCCAGGGCTGTGGAAGAAGACCGGGTTTTTTTTACAGTGTTCTCAGAGAATGAAGAGCTAACAAATGATGAGGAGATATTCGCTGAATGTTACAAAAATGGTTACATGTTAGAAAAGTAGCTTACCATCGCTTACCCTACCTTTAAAGAATTCTAACTCTACTTTTAAAGGACATGCTGAGGCAGGCAGCTGCAGCAGGGGTCAAACCGAGGGCAAACCTAAAGCTTATCAAAACTACCCGGCTAAAAGTTCCTCTGTTTGGCTAAAAACATTCATCTAAACAAAACATAATAAAACATGACACAACAAAACAAAACAAAACAAAAAAAATTGTAAAGTCATTTAAATAATTTACACCGGCTGGACGGAATGAAAAGCAAAATAAAAAACATCAATCATATCGGTCATGTTATGACACTCGTGCCTGTGTGAGGTGTGTATAGGACAACTGGTCACTTTGGCACAACATATGAGAGGGAGAGGGAGAGGCTTTAACTTTTTGGTACCCGTTCAGTTCTGTAACAGTTAGCTCATTTCAGCAAGCATGCATGCAATGCTTCCGTATACGTGAAAACCCGGTGTCGAGCATGAAAAATGAAACCTCAATGTGTATGTGTGTGTATGTGAGTGTTTCTGTGTGTGTGTATGTGTGTGTGTGTGTGTGTGTGTTTATGTATACATGTGTGTACATGTGTGTCTGTGTCAGTAAATTACTCCTTTGATAACATAGGAGCAATAAGCTCCCTGGACATGGCAACACAATTGGCTTGTTCATCTCCCTGTAGGTTGGACATAAAAGTGGTAGCACACCCTGTGGCGCCACCTGCTGTTCGGAGAACTGGAATTACATAACATACGCAACTGAATAAGGCAAACATCTTGTGACTCGGAAGGATTGTGGAAATCAGGTGACCTGTTGAACATTTGGTAGTGCTGTGGATTTAGCTGACCTGGAGGAGCACTTTGACTGCTCATGTAAATATGTTGTCCATATGGAGGGATGCTGCTGTAGGCCCCAAAAGCCTGGGAAGCGGGTAGATGAGCCAGTGGGGCCAAGGTGCCCTCAGCACTGGATCTGCGAGAAAGGGTGTCTGAGGAGCTCCTCAGCGCTGGGGCGATTCTTGGCCTCCACAAAGATGCTGCGCACAAAGTCGTGCGTGTGGGTGGAGATGTGGGACGGTAGCAAGGGGTTCGTGGGCTGTGTGGCAATCTTAAAGATGGCCGCCATGGCCTCGTATTCAGCCCAGGGGGGCTTCTCAGTCAACATCTCCACCACAGTGCAGCCCAGGCTCCTGTTATGCAGTGACACAGACAGACACACAAACACAGGGATAAACATTCTTTTACGTGTGGCACTTAAAACTAATTAACACTTGATTAAAGTCATGACATCCATTCACAGATTAACGCACACACACAAACACACACACTCCACATAACAGTGCAACAGTATGCTATTCTCCAGGCTTTTATTTCCAGGATTGCAGGAATGTTTTGGTGGAAACTTTTTCCCGGCAAAATTGTTGACAATTAAATCCTGTTATTGCTGGCTCCAAGAGGCAGCACCGGCAAAGAGCACTGATAGAGCTAGGAGTGTGTGTGCGTGTGTGTGTATGTGTGTGTGTGTGTGGAAGCTATCCCGGCATGCCTACGTTCCTGGCCCCCAGGGGTACTCAGAACTCGGAACATTCCACCCAACCAGTGCAGACTGGCTCTCAGCCAATAGCATCTCTTTCCTGATGGAAACAGCCAATCAGATAGTAGAGGAGAATCCCTGGATGGCAGGACGACGCTCCCCTTTAAAGGACCTTGCATGTTTTGGGTCTGCCTAGGTTTTAAACTTTTTGTTTGCATGTGTGTTAAAAAAACCCATTGCCCTCTCTAAAAATAGATCTGTTCCTTTTCCGAAAAATGTCTTTCCTTTCCTTTCGGTCCTAAAATAGAACTTTCTCTCCTCTAGGAATGTTTCTTTTCCCCTTCGCTGCCATTCCCACCGTCCACTGACCACACAGGGGTTCCCACAGCTTTGAGTGGACAGAATGAGCCATGGAGCAGTGCAGCTGAGGATGCCCAGTCTCAGCCCACTAGGGCAGTTAGCCAATGAGAAGACAGGAGACAGCAGCCCCACCCACTCTCATTATGATTCTGTCTCGTTAACAAACGCCAATATTCCAGCGGTCAAAACATCTCACACTTTCACTGGCTTTGACAACTAATTAGGCTGTATCCTGGCAACAGGTCCACTGAAGGCAAATTTTGTCAAAAAAGTGTCATGTGGGATCAGCGTCAGAACTTGCAGCCTCTTAAATATTTGTATGTAATTTGAGCTGAAAGAACAGCAGCTATGCCAAACTAATCATATTGCCTTGATAGCATCTCCTTTCAAGACCTCTTCTGTCACAATGACAGTCACAGTTCACACTCAGACATTGTATCTT
This sequence comes from Alosa pseudoharengus, assembly GCF_046254945.1. Lineage (NCBI taxonomy): Eukaryota > Metazoa > Chordata > Actinopteri > Clupeiformes > Clupeidae > Alosa > Alosa pseudoharengus. The sequence continues at coordinate 17,234,150 of NW_027468774.1, forward strand.
ACAGGCAGTGTTAATACATAACCCTCAAATAACCTAGTAAAAGGTGTTACACAAATCAAGGCATTTTTTCCATGGCCTTGTGTTGGGTTTGTGACCCACAGTCACATAGACTCCCAGATTCCCGGCTCTCTTGTCTGGGTGTCGATCTTAGTGGAGCGGGCGTTGTGCTGGGGCACAATACTACTTATTACTACAATACACTATATTTCTGATATGTTGCTGATTGGATCATAAACGGCCACAGCAATGAAGAAAAGTGAAAGTGATTGATAATGACTGACTGACTATTATTGCGTTACATGCTTCAAATGTAAAGCATTTTGAGTTGCATTCTGTGTATGAAAGGGGCTATACAAATAAAGCTTATTATTATTATTATTATTATTATTATTATTATTATTATTATTATTATATTACCAGACGTCGGCCTTGCGTCCGTATCCCTCGCCGCTGATCACCTCCGGGCTCATCCAGTACGGCGTGCCTGTGACTGAGCGGATGCCTGTGCTGGACATGCAGATGGTCTGCAGGCGCTTGCTGGCCCCGAAGTCGCCCAGCTTCACGTTACCCACCGAGTCCCGCAGGATGTTGGCACCTGAGTGGAACAGGACTCAAGGGGGTCAAAAGGGGGACAGCTCATCTTCGCAGATGGTTCTACAAAGGTTACTGACAACAGGATCTTCAGTTTGCAATAAAAGGTGTCAGAAGGACCAATGACATTGATGATGCTTCCCTTTAGCATGACTGTGGTACGGCTCCAACCTCTACAAGCTCACTCTGTTTATTAGGCCAAACAACGTGACAACAAGGTGATTAATCCTAAACGTACACTTTTATTTCATTTAGACCTTATTTCATAATATATCTACTGCACATTCATTTCAACACTTTGAACAAAAAAAAACCCTTAGTCTAATGTGGATTCGGTGCTCCATAAAAGCACCTCATGGTGATTTGCTTGTCTGTGGATTACTCTATCTACAGGGGAAAGATCCCGTCACTGCTCCAGACGTCTTTACCTTTGATATCTCTGTGGACGATCATGTTGCTGTGGAGGTAGGACATGCCCTCCAGGATCTGCCGCGTGTATTTGCGGGTCACATTCTCCGTCAGCGCCCCGTACGCCTTCAGCTGGTCCTTCACCGAGCCCTGGCACACAGAGACACGACTGTTTACACAACACTGTCCTGACTCTGCCTGTCACATCACTCTGTCAGCACCCTGGTAATGACTGCTAAAGTATCATAGTTCAATCATCATAGTTCAACTCATGACATTAATCCCTCTACATTGTCATGCATCTATTCAGACAGCCAGGATGCTGCAAATTGTTTCGGAGGAAACTGTCAGATCAAAGACTGTCTCTCTGGCAATTCTCACATGAGGACCAGATCGACTGCCTTTTCAAGAAAACAAAATGATGAAATTGGCTGTAAACCTTCAATCCTTTTCATCTGTGTTGAATGTGACAGGACAAAGCCAAAGGCTCATGATGAAGTCAGTTGCTCATGGTGACAAGAAGCTACCAGTCAGTCAGTCTGGTGGTAAGATTGTGTGGGGCGTGAGTGAGGGTGTCGTCGTACCCCTGGCATGTACTCCATGAAGATGGTGAGGGTCTTCTCATTGTGGTCCCGCAGACAGCCGTAGTACTGGACAATGCGCTCGTGGTGCAGATTCTTCAGCAGCTGAATCTCACACTCCAGAGCACTGACCTCCTGAGGAGAGAGAGAGAGAGGAAGAGAGAGAGAGAGAGAGAGAGGAAGAAAGAGAAAGAGGGGGAGGAGAGAGAGGGAAAGAGAGAGAACTTTAACAATCACTTCTAACCATAACAAAACCAAATGTCACAGCGAGATAAAGTGAGAGAGAAGACAGGGTCAGATAAGGTTTACAAGAGACACAGAGACAAACCAACTCTCCCATGAAACAACCTCCACTGGACTGCCTGAACGATTGCCAAAGAGAAGGGATGAGAGAGACAGAAAGAGAGAGAGAGAGAAAGTAAGAAATGTACATAAATTAGCACAAATTTGTGCTACCAGACCTCATTAAAATGCCAGACTTTAGGATTAAACAACAACTGATTAATATCAGGGCATCCACAAGTCATGATGTGTGTGTTTGTATGTGTGTTTGTGTGTGTGTGTGTGTGTGTGTGTGTGTGTGTGTGTGTGTGTGTGTGTGTGTGTGTGTGTGTGTGTGTGTGTGTGTGTGATTGTGTATGTGTGTGAGTGTCTGGGGTTGTGCGTAAGTGCATATGAATGTAAGTGCATATGCCTGGAAAAGGGAGGCGACAGAAGGTCCCAATACTCCCACTATACACAAACATGCACACAAACACACAAACACACACATACACGCACACGCACAAACGCGCACAGACACACACACACACAAACACACACACACATACACACACACACACACACACACAGACATGGGCACACATCATGCTTACAAACACAGCACACAGCCACTGCCCCCTCCCCCTCCACTGAGATACAGGAAGTGACAGTGCATGTTTTTTCAGGGGTAGACAGGAAAGGATTTCAAAAAAATAGAGTGAGAGCGCAAGGAAACAAGATAGAGAGAATGAGAAAAAAGAGAGACACTGAAAGTCTGTTTTTCTCTCGGCCTTTCCCGCCCCCCTCTTCTTGTGCCATGCTGGCTTCGTATTGTGCGCACTAGAGGCATCACGAAGCAAAACCTGAACCTTGAAACAAACACAAACACACAAAAACAAATATAAACAAACACAGCTGTGGAGGCTTACGCAGCGCTCCACCACGGGGTTGGTTGTGGTTTGGCTTCCCCTGCAGTCAGGGATAGATTTCATCCCAGGCCTGGGTTCCACGGAGAGAGAGAGACACAGAGAGAGAGAGAGAGAGGGAGAGAGGGAGCTCTTTTTTCCATGCTACAGTTATTCCATGCAGCGGTTCCAGTGGCCTTTAGCTGTGCCTGTAACTGTGACTGGAGATCCTGGATGTCTGCCCTAACTCCCTGTCTCTCCTTCTGCGTGTCTGTGTGCGTGTGTCTGTGTGTGCGTGTGTGTTTGTGTGTGTGTACCAGCACCTCGTGAGAAGGCAGGACTTGAGAAACTGAAGTGTGTGTTTTTGTTTTGGTGCATGTGGCTGCTCCAGTGAGCAGCGAGCTTCCGCGAGGTCTTACCTTGCTGGTCTCCGGGCTGTCTGGGTCGAACTGGACCTGCTTGGCGGCCAGCTCCCGGCCTGTGTCCACGTCGTAGCAGAGGTAGACCCGGCCGAAGGCCCCCTGGCCCAGCAGCTTGCCCCTCCGCCACGTGACGGGGGCACTAGGGGCTGCAGGGGTCAAATGGAGAGACAGCAGGGTTAGGACACAGTTCACCATCATGGGTCTTAAACACTACCTGTATCTTTCACTGATGGTCATGCACTGGCAGAATGTGACATTAAAAAGCATGAAACCTAAAGGAAACAGCACTGTATCATGGGTAGGCAAGTAAGGCTGTATATGTCATATGTATGTGTCATATGGGTGTGTCATGCATATGTGTGTATGTCCATCTGATTTTGCTGTGTTCATGTGTGTGTGCATGTGTGTGTATGCATGCTTGTGTGCATGAACATGTGTGTGTGTGTGTGTAACTGGGCCTCTCCCACTCACACTTGTGGGCGACAGGTCTGTCCTGCGGCCGGAGGCGTCCCTGGGCGTCCACCATCTGCCAGCTGCTCAGGCTCTCCTCGCTGCCGTTGAGCGAGCGCCGCGACGGCACCAGGGTGAACAGGTTCCCCTGCGGCCGCCGGATCCGTGGAAACGTCCGCCGCCCTGCGGGGGAACAACAGACGCCACAGCGTCATCACGAGAGCATGAAATGCAAAAGAGGCTTAGAGACCCAGAGAAGGTCACGGCCGCCCCCGAGACCGCCAGGAGTCAAGGGCGTGGCATTTTGGGGAAAAAAGGGAAACGAGTTGAAAGGGGCAACTCTGGAACATGCCCAAGCTCACCAGCCCCAGTTCTGCCAACAACTGCCTCAGTAGACTCCCAGCAGCCCTATGCTGGGAAATATTGCTAACAGCTATGGATGGGATGGGGGGGAAGCTACAAGCTAAGCTAACGGTAACAGAGACAGGGCCTGGAGGAGGGAGTGTGATGAGTTGCTGTGGCAACAAAGGCGTATAGTACCTTCACTGAGGTCCTTGTGGTGCAGGGAGACATGGTATCTCCGTGGGTATGTTCCACCCTTGCCAACCTTGTCATAGGCGTGATTCTCGCGGTTCTCTTCTGGAACAAAGAGAGAGAGAGAGAGAGGCAGAGAGGGAGGGACAGGGGAAAGAGAGGAGGATTATGGGAAGCCCGTGAGGATGACAAACACTAACAACTTTTTCACAAGAGCATGGAGGAGGCTTAACTGACAAGACACACAGCGTGGCATCCTTTCCCAAAAAAGGCCACACGCTGTTCCGCCACTAACAGTTTGGCCGTGGCTGAATATAGGCCAGTCTGGCCCGGGCAGTATCTCCAGCACCCACCTGCAAAATCCTGGCGGTTGTCGGGGTAACTCTTCGCTCGGTGCATGCGTGACTTCCTAAGGGACGGACTGTGGGAATGGCAGCGACGAGTTAGTTTGTTTTTGGGGCCAAACACCAACAGAAGGCAACTGACTTTCTCCCTGACTTTCTTCAGTTTCCAAATAGACTTGAAGTGCCTCACTGTGTGTAGGTGTTTAGCTGATGTGCATCTATTTCACCCCCCACTCCCGAGTTTCCTCACCTGTCTGAGTTGCTGTCGAGTGATTGACAGCTGCCAGAGACCGAGTTCTCAGCACTACTCCAGGGGCCCAGCACCTAAGGACGAGGCAAAGGAGAGGAAAGAGGTTTTTGGAGTGTGTGATCACACATATGACACATGGTTAAGTTTGAGTGAAACTCAACTGTATGTTGACTGTATGTGTGCATTTATGTATTTAGATTGTTACTGTGTGTGTGTGTGTGTGTGTGTGTGTGTGTGTGTGTGCAGGGGCGCAACTACCCATTTTTGAGGGGTATGCAACAACAATATTGGCGCCCCCCCCAAAAAAAAAAA
>NW_027468774.1:17244207-17261707 GCF_046254945.1 Alosa pseudoharengus
GAGTCGAAACGGGAAAAAAAAGAGGGAAAAAAAGCGAGAGAGCGCTTCGGCCTGGGACCGGGACTCAAAAACCGCAAGTGAGCTTTTCAGAGGAGTTACACAACTCAGCGCTGGAGCCATCCGCCAACACAGCACGAGGGTTCCTCCAGCAGTGGCCTGCTCATGCTCGCTACCAGACAACATAGACTGAGCGTGGCGGCCTGTCACACGTCTGCTGCTGACTCCTCTACAGTCTGTAATAAATAGCCTTCACTATGGTAGAGCGGAAGGAAAGCTTAATGACCCTGATAAGATATTACAAACAAAATACAGTATGATATAGACGATACAGATTACCTGACTTTAATCTTTTATAAACGCATGCACTGGCTTTTCATGACATACAGAAATGATGATCCACAGCCACTGTGACAGAGCAGGCATCGCACCAGAGTAGGTCACCATTACTGTAAGATGGCCAGCCAAGCCTTGTCCTTGTGTCCTTCTAAAGGACGCTACCAGAGGGAGGCCTGGGACAGTCAGGGCACAGACACACGGACTATGGATCAGCGTGAGAATGGATCAGCTGCTCTGCTCTCTTCAGCCGTGCGGGGGCTTCACAGCAGCCTCGCATGCCTCAGATACTCCCATAATACTCTGATGCTGCGAGCATACCCGAGGAAATTGAGCAAATCGCCTTGGACTTGTCCCTCATGCTGAAAGAGAGAGAGATCTGATGGAGGAGAGCTAAGCTGGGGCAGATCACATGTTTTTTTTTTATCTCCGCTATGTCGGGAATTCTGGGAGACTTGTCAGGATCTTTAGAACGTTTAATAAAGTATCGGAACTCCCCCTATTAACGTCGGTCCCGTATTTCCGCCGTCTTGCGTGTGTCACTTAATATGCATTTCTATACAAACCAAGATGGCGGATTCCTAAACAAACGCAAGCACCCACACCATAGGTGTATCTAAATTAGCTATGTACTAAAAATTACATTTTAGTTCATGTGCCGTTGAAACGGCGTAAATAGGCGACCCATCAGGCCAGCACTATAACTCCGAGCGTGGTAAACAAAATGGATATTTCAGGCAGTAAATGCTCCCGTTAAGAACCAAACCAGATTTTGTTCAAATCTACACACCTATGGCTACTGAAAAATGTAAGGATCATTTAGCAAATGTTATTTTGAAGTGTTAAAAAACATCGTTGTTTTAGAATTTCCGAACAAAAGTGGTGATAATTGGGGGTGTTACGATACAGAGCATGTGCTTGCTTGCATGAGGCAATATGTATACAGTTATCTGTTGGAGTTGTGTTTGAGCACATGTGTGATTGTGTGTATTAGAGAGTTTGAGGTTTTAGGAGTGATAGGCTGTTGAGTGTGTGTGTGTATGGGTGTGTGTTCGTGTGTGTGTGTGTGTGTGTGTGTGTGTGTGTGTGTGTGTGTGTGTGTGTGTGTGTGTGTGTATGTGTGTGTGTGTGTGTGTGTGTGTGTGTGTGTGTGTGTGTGTGTGTGTGTGTGTGTGTATGCGCGCACATTTGTAGAGTGCACTCACATTGCTGTGCTCTTGCATGAGTAGCATGATCTTGATGCTCTTCATGTTTGTGCTGCGGTCCAGGAGGTCGATGGCTTTGTCCAGGTCGTCTTGGTTCCAGAGAGGAATTGACAACTAAACACAGACACACACACACACACACACACACACACACACACACAAGGGTGAAACCAGGCATTACACTAATGGACTGATACCAGGCGTTTAGGCTTCTAATAAATCTTAATTAACCCATTTGGCCAGTTTGACTGCAAGCTGTATTAAGAAAGTAGTATGCCTGTGTGTGTACACGTGAATCTGTATTATGAAAGTAGCATAATGTATATGGGAGGCTGTGTGCGTGAGTGGTTCAGTGTGTGCGGTAGGGTAGTACCTCATTGTTCATGTAGTGCAGGTCTAACTGCTGACCAAACACAGTCTTAACTTTCTGCTGGACTTCCTCAAACTGCACAGGCCGTCCGAACATCAGAATCCTACAAACATACACACACACACACACACACACACACACACACACACAAAAGCACACACATCGAGACAGACAGCTTTATACAGGAAACTGCAGCTCCTTGAGTGCTGTAACTCGACACTCCTGCTGCATGTCGGACCCAGAGGCTACACACACACACACAGCTGGTGTCCGGCGTGCACAGGGACCTCAAAGCACACCTTGCATAGCTGTGGTTTCTCCTGGCAGCCGTGGCCAAACCACAGGCCTTTCCCTTTCCACTCAGGCTACAGCTCCGCAAATACCAGTCTGAGAGCTGCACAGTGAGTCCGAGCATGGAAATGTGTGTGTGTGTGTGTGTGTGTGTGTGTGTGTGTGTGTGTGTGTATGTGTGTGTGTGTGTATGTGTGTGTGTGTGTGTGTGTGTGTGTGTGTGTGTGTGTGTGTATGTGTGTGTGTGTGTGTGTGTGTGTGTGTGTGTGTGTGTGTGCATGTGTGTTTGAGGGTACACATCAGCGTGACGGGAATCATTCTCATTAATTCCATTAAGACAAAGCCCTGCATTCCATGCACCCGCTCCCAAGCATATGCACAATCACACACTACTCACCTCCTCTCCCCATTATACTCAAACTTTATTCTGATGTCGTCCTGAGAAGGGGAAAGACTGGGGTTATTGTGGGGTCAAAGACAGCATGCGTTTTTACACAAAGCTTTTACATCTGCTGACAGTCAGTTTACAGGGATTGTGCATATATTTGCACTGACTGGACCATGATGGCAAGATTGCTTTGAACCTCTGTGTACCTATGTGTACTGTGAGTGCTTGTATGTGTGCATGAATGTGTGTGTACATGTGTCTGTCTGTGTATGTGTGTATGTGTGTGTGTATGTGTGTGTGCGTGTGTGTGTGTGTGTGTGTATGTGTGTGTGTGTGTGTGTGTGTGTGGCATGTTCAAGGCAGACACACCTGTCTGTTAGGAGGACCGACAGGCTTTGGCTTTGGCGCCTCAAAGCTGGGCTGCCGCCGGGTCATCTGAAGGGCCACCAGGTCCTTCATTATGGAGTGGAGAGCCTGCCGCTCATCTAAACAAACACACAGAGAGGTGAGAAATGGACAGAAGGACAAAAAGAGCGAGAGAGAGAGAAAAGCAATAAAATAAATGAAGGAAAGAGAAAGAAAGAGAGGTGTATGTAAATATAGAAAGAGAAAAGGAGGGATAGGGAGAGAGCAATGAAAACAAGGAGAATGTGAGCATCGTGATCCATAACTCGCTTAAAATCTGGAAAGGCCTCTCTTGGGAGAACAGCAACCATGATTCCTATCAGACCACCATGAATGATTCACTGTGCACACACTAAGTGTGCTTAGGAGAGAGAGGACAAGCAAAAGCTCTCAACTGTTTCTCTAAGTTTAAGCTCAGCTCCATACAATATGTATTTGTGTCAGTGTGTGTGTGTGTGTGTGTGTGTGTGAGAGAGAGAGAGAGAGAGAGAGAGAGAGAGAAAGACCAAGACATAGAGACAGAAACAGAGGGAGAGAGAGAGGAGAGAGAGAGAGAGACAAAGACCAAGACATAGAGATAGAAACAGAGGGAGAGAGAGAGGAGAGAGAGAGAGAGACAAAGAGCAAGACATAGAGACAAAAACAAGGAGAGAGAGACGGGAGAGAGAGAGAGAGAGAGAGAGAGATAATAGTTCAGCTGGTGTAGGGGGACTGATGGCTGGTGGCAAAGCCTCGTCTAAATAAACTGGCCGGTGAGAATGTGGTGCATCGGGGTAACAGAGCTGCTGAGAGTGGCCGCGTGTTTGGGGAGATCTCCATTCCCATGTTTGATGTGAGAGCAGCGCCAGGCCTTGGCTGCCTGAGCGCCCAGGGAAAATATGGCGCTTGTGTAGTTTGGACAGACATCATACACCTTCCAGACACACAGAGAAGGAGAGAGAGAGGGAGGGAGGGAGGGAGAGAGAGAGAGAGAGAGAGAGAGAGAGAGAGAGGGGAAAAGTTGCAGAGTTTGTCTTTTACCCGGCAGCAGCTGAACCATAGAAACAGGAAAGGACAACAGAATATCTGTTCGGAGGAATGTCCATAGCAGAGTGGTATTTGCGTTAATGAGTCGACGGTACATGAGGCCTAATTTGTCTCATGTGACTGTGCTCTCGGCTTCATTTCAGTTACTATGTGTAAGGTGTGCGTGACGTTTTGGGCTAAACGTCATCATCTATCGTCCATGTGCAACAGAAAAACAAACAGAACTGTACTGTTTCAAAGAAAGACACACAGTCTTGTTTGTCTTGTGTGGCTACCACTGAATCATTATAATAATTTGAATTGTATATTGTATGCACCTTTATCAAGTCTTTTAATCTTGGTGCTACAGTAATGAGCTTAAAGCTCTTGCTCTCTCTCTCTTTCTCTCTCATGTGCAGAGTGATAGCAGGGCTGAATCAGAGGTACTCGTGTTGCCAGTGGATTTGTGTGTGCTCATACTCATGTTTGCGGTGTCATAGAACTGAATCAGACGTACTCATATTGGCGGTGGGTGTGTGTGTGTGATAGCCCTGAATCAGACGTACTTATATTGGCGGTGGGTGTGTGTGTGTGATAGCGCTGAATCAGACGTACTTATATTGGCGGTGGATGTGTGTGTGATAGCACTGAATCAGACGTACTCATACTGGCGGTGGATGTGTGTGTGATAACCCTGAATCAGACGTACTCATATTGGCGGTGGATGTGTGTGTTCTTGTTCCAGATCAGGCCTGGGGATCTTCACACACTCCCCCAGCTCCAGCCACCCATGAAAGGCCTAAAGAAAGTAAACACACACACACACACACACACACACACACACACACACACAAAAACATAGTCAACTGGGGTGAATAGGCCTCCATTTATCCTTCATCATCATTATCACTATCACCAACATCATCATCATTGTCCTATTCATCATCATTTCCATAATCCCAATTGTCATTGTCCTCTTCATCATCATCATCATCATCGTCATCATTATCATCATCATCAGCATCTGTCAGCATTACTGTACTTATACGGATCTTAATCAGCACTGATTATAAGCACTATCATCTTCGTCATCATCGTTATCATCACAGCCATGATTACCTTAACAGTCATTATAGCAGTCTGTCACTGTTATAAATCCTACTACCCTCAACACAACTTGAACTCTTTGTACTACCAAATGGGAAGCATGAAAATCAGAAATTGGTATTCCTCGCATCATCTACCAAACAACCTCTGAACCAATATAAAGTCTAGCAGCTGTAAAGCTGGAATAAATCATTCAATCATCCATCAAAGAAAACAAAACAAAAGTATGCAGGCAAGTTGTGTAAGAATATCAAATGCTTTTGGGAGGTGAAACATTGTACGACTGGGAAAATAAGAGAGATACCAAAAAAAGAGAACCAGAGTAGCAGGGCCATTTAAAATGTTTGAAATATGAGCTACACCTGGTGAAGCAGAACCAAAACGCTTTTTTCTCTTCAAAAGGCAAGACAAGGCATGTTTATTTATATAGCACATTTCATACACAGAGGTAATTCAATGTACTTTACATAAACAAATGCAAAGAAAAGTAACTAATAGTAAATAATCATAAATTTTGCCAAACTTTGCATTTATTAGTTGAGAAAAAAGTGCTGTTTGGTGAGGAGGGATTTGTTAACTTCTCGACAGTTTAAAATAGGATGTGTGTGTGTTGTTCATACTGGTGATGTTAGAAAATAAAGACTGTCTTGCTTTGCATATTTCAGAGTATCTTTCCTTTATGTCATAACATGTTACATTTTTTAATTAAAAGTATCCAATAAATCATCTACCAAGTCTGACAGCTGTCTGTGAAAGTGCTTGCTCAAAGAGAGCATTTGCGGCCCCGGCCGTGGCGCAACTGGCTGGGGCACCTGCACTGTACGCCGGCGACCCGGGTTCGATTCCCGCCCCGTGGTCCCTTCCAGATCCCACCACGATTCTCTCTCCCATTCACTTCCTGTCATTCTCCACTATCCTATCTACAATAAAGGCATAAAAGCCCAAAACATATACTTTAAAGTATATAAAGAGAGCATTTGCATGGCCATTTATGATTCTCCATCTTACCATCATAGATCTGTTCTGAATGTGTGGTGACAAAGACACAACAAAAAAACGAAAAGAACACTGCTTTACCATTTCAATTGACTGCTGGTTTCCTTAGAGCTGTCCAGGCAGGTAGCTTGATCCATCAATCACCCATGTCAAAGTCTCCTCATAAACATTGCAAGGGCAATATTTAGGCATGCAAATATGCATACTTAGGTTTGCAGGGACTCATCTTACCCAGTTACAATCATTTCTCCACCATGAAGGGAGGGAAGAGGAAAGCAAGAGCACTTCATCAAGGTTCTCCACAGAAATGGAAAACAAGCAAAGCTGAATGTTTGACAGAGAACATGTAATGCAATTTCCATTCATTTAACAGCATCCTCTTTTTGCTGCAATGAAACAAAGATGGGGTTGCTTTTTTTTGTAAGCTTAAATGAGTTCAGACAAAAACAGACATTGGACACCCTAATTCACATGCTTGGAGGGAGAGAGTGGGCCATTGGTAATGTCATTACCTGCCTCTGGTTCACCTCTCCTGTCCGTCCGATCAATAAACTCTGCTTATTGATCCGATTAGAGTGAGAGGATACACAAACCAGACACCACAGCTGACACTGTCCGGCGAGGGAGGGTACTGCACGAGGCTGTCAGGACGAGGAGTGGAATGATTAACCTTAAGGGTCACATTCTTATGTAAGTAAACACAGACCTCATGGATACAGATGGGGGGGGGGGCACAAAGTATGGCGATGGGCAGTCCAGCTTGCACATGATGGACAGAGGTGAGCATGAATCAGCATTTATTTGTGTGAGGACAGTCTGTAGTGTGGCTAGACACTGTTGCAACACCTGGCTAATAATCACCATCAGGAATTCCACGCACGTCCACGCTCTTCTCCCTCCCTCTCCCTTCTTTGATCCCCTGCCGCCGTGGTCATTGGGTCATTCCTCAGGCGATGTCAGAGTAGGGAGTGTGCACGAAACCAGGCCAGTACACATATACACCTTTCAGTGTTTTACTCTCTCCCTCTCTCTCTCTCTCTCTGCCTCTTTCCTCATCAGTGTAAACACCTGCGGGTAGAAGACAGTGTCAGGGGGTGCTGTGGTACAGCAGGCTACAGCACCCGTACCACATATGGGTCCAAGTGCCCGTGGAGACCCGGGTTTGAGTCCGGCCCGTGTCATGTCCCGATCCTACCCCATCTCTCTCTCTCCCACTCACTTCCTGTCACTCTCTAACTGTCCTATCACAATAAAGGCAAAAACGCCCAAAAGATGTAGGCCTACTGAAAAAAAATATCCCCAGTCCTTCAAGTACTTTACCTGCTCTCGTCAAAGCCCTGACGTGTAACGGCTCCATAAAGGAGGCCACCATGCCTGTCGACATGATTGGGGAATGGCGTGTCGATGATGTCACCTCACTCATTAAACCAGCTCTTGTTAAACATGGACAACCATTTCACTCTCTCAATGCAGTTTAATTCAATAAAGCTTTTTGGGGATTAACGTGGCAGCAGCATTATTCCCAAAGCTCTTGTACATACACACATAAAAAATATCTCTCTCATTTCATCTCCCGGCCTCTCTCCCGTTCACACACTCATCTGTCTGCACTCTCCTGACTTTAATCACCTTCCCGGAAGAATGTGGGGAGAATTTTTTTGGCGGGAAATGATGTGAGCCGAGGTGGCCAGGCCTCTGTTAGCCGCGCCGCTTTATTTTCACTGTCTCCCCTTTCCAGCACCAGCCGGAATCACGCGGATCTCACCGGGTCTGGCTCCCTCCGCTACTTACCCGCTCCACCAACACCCTCCCTACCCTCTCTCTTTGCCTGTATTTTTTTTGTTGTTTTTTCTTCAGGTGTTTAGTCTACTGCTCCTTTTCCCAGCCCGGTGTGCCTCCGGATGGCCCTCGCTCCGTTGGTACATATGGTGGAGCTTAGACGCCGGCGCAACCCAAGCCCTGGCTGGCGGAGGTGCCCTGGCCTGGGGCGGCCTCGTGTGAGAGGGCCCTGCGTGACCCGGGCAGGAGGGGGAAAAAAAACGGCTAAAAGTCAACAGCTGCTCTGGCCCAGAACGGTGGTCTGCGTGCACACAAAAGGGGCCCTCGCCTGGCCAACTGTTGCTGGATCATGGGATAAGAGGAGCTCTGGTGGTTGGCTGGTGAGTCGTGGGCCACAGGGACCCTCATCATGCCAAACCCCCGACAATGCCCACTTTAACACATGGCCTCAACTCAAAGGGCCAGCAAAGAAACACAAAGGTGAGGAGTGAAACATCTAAACAAATAAAATGACATAAAACTGAAAAACAATCACACAGGAAAAAAGCACTGGCAATATAAAACACTACCTGACCTGAACAAATATTTATATTTTTATTTATACACACGCACACACACACACACACACACACACGCACACACACACACACACACACACACACACATATTTGGTTCAGTCAGAAAGTATATCATCTAGCTAATTTCAGACCATGGTGCCTGTTGCTTCAACTGCAAAAAATATTTTTATATATTATGGTTGAGATATTACAGTAAAAAATAAGCAAGGGTATACACAATTAAAATGTAGTGGGTATTTAAGTTGCCATATATCAAAGAAAAGTCAGGACACCACATTTTCCTACATGGTTGGGTTGTGCTAACCTGACTCTCGCCAGATGAATTTCGTTGCGCCTAGCTCCGCCTAGCTCCACTCACATCCATCTGGGATCGCTTCCGTTGAGAGTGATTTCGGCACCAGATTTGATGGTAGAGCCAATCAGGACGCAGGGCGGGAGTTTCATAAATGTGACGTAGCGTAGAAGCGACTGTGAGACAGGATGGCTTCGATGTGAGTGGTTGAAGTAGCATGTCAATAGATGACGGACAAGTGGCTTATCCAATCATATGCAAGGATTTTTGATAAGGCCCAGCCTTCTGAAACACCACTCCAATGGATCGATCCCAGATGGATGAGTGGAGCTAGGCGGAACGAAATTCATCTGGTGAGAGTCAGGTTAGGGTTGTGCTGCTCTGAAGAAGCATTTGTTTCTCACCTGGCAGCTGGTGCCATCACAGCAGCTTTTGCTCCCTGGAGTACTCAGAGTGTACACACATCTCTTATTCATTCATATTCAGCCAACAGTAATATTCATTACTGATAACAACCTACTTCATGTCACTTTCCCTCATGTTATAACTGTGGAATTGCAAGGATTCAATACAAACACACACATAAAATGATACAGACAACATAATTCCTTTCAAATGATCAAAATGGTCAAATGATTTAAATTTCGCACCTCTGTCAGAATGCAAAACCTGTGTGGAAACAGTGCGTCTTTTGCACGCAAACTGGGATGAATAATATGTTTTAAGCTGCTACAAGACAATATAGGGACTTTGTGGATGTTCAATGAACAAGTCACAAGCTCACCCAACACCCTCTCATGGATCTCTGGACCTGCCACAAACAAGACTTTGATGAAAGGGTTTATTGTCTCCCCTTCATTCAATCTAACCTGACACCACAAATTAACACCCAGCCTAGTTATCCTCATGCTGAGCTGCTTTCACTAAAAAATGTGTTTACAGCATGGCAATGTGGCTTCCTTTGGAAGGAGCAGCACCAAGGAAAACAGGTCATGAGTGGACGGGTCAAACAAAAATTCAGCTGGACTGGGCCTTCTCACACATGAGTCAGAGCAGAGAGGTGAGGTCCTATTAGCTGAGTTAAATTGATAGGAACGGCAAGGCTTTTGTTTAGGCCCATGCTAAATCTATACACTGTAGTGATACCTAAGCACATGGAACGAGGTTTAACAGCAGACATACTTGTATCCGTTTTTATAACAGCATTATAACAAGGTCACTGAAATGACCACTGTGGCTCAGTAAAGAATGGAGGCTTCGCTCAACAAAGACATGTATGTTATTTTAAAGACACAATTATGTTAGACTGCAAGCTATTGCATAATTAATCCGATATCTGCATTCTGCTGATGTATAAATCATTCATGCTCCAGGTTATGTGTCATGCATTCTCACAAAGCAAATGCATTTACAAAGTCATCCACTAACAAAACAGATAAGCAAAATTTTAGTACAGCACAAAGATGCTATTTCTGTATAATAGGCCGCTGGTAGGGCAGATTAGGAAGCACTATACGAATGTTATGAACGCCTATTTGCAAAGTAATGATAGAAAAGATACATTTTAAACAACAAGTGTACTGGTAATACATGTAGTATTACCAGTACATTCACAAAACCAAGTGATCAAGGAAAACCACTACATGCTATATGTAATGCTATATTTACAACAGTCTAATTACATGGGCATACTGTGCCAATCACAGGGCTACTGTCTGTGTCTCATCATACAGCCAAATGTATAGAACCTGAAACTTTGAAAAGAACACTGGTTGGATTTCATACAAACATAAAAGACAATAGAAAAGAAATGAAAAGAAATATACAAACTAAGACAAATGAAACAAATCAGTGTAGGTGACCACAGAACATATTTAGAAGAAATGACCATGTCATAATGCTGACTCCAAAGGCAAAGGCACCTGACAAGACAGCCCCCAGTCCAAGATGGTAAATATTCCACTGTGCATTCAGGGACCATGCAAACCACTTAGGGATGACAGAGGCTACTACCATGACCTTTGTTTCTAAGACAGAACACAGACAACAGAGTATACACAACACAGACCAGAGGCCACAGGCAAATGGCCTGCTGATGATGGCAAATGATAATGGCTGTATGATGGCTACGATAATGTTCATACACCTGAGGGCATCAATTTGCGTAAGTGCTTGGAACACATAGAACCCAAAAGCCATGATGGCTTAATGACGGTGTGGTTCGAACCACAGGTCAACCGCAGGTTTTCTACTCCTCACGGACACCATATATTGGTCATAAAACCTTGCCCAGGTAGCCACACATTTCGAACTCACCTTGGATGGTTCCTTTGGAAAAGGACGTGGTCTCGCGTACGACCCTCCTCCGTTCCAATGACTGCAGATACAAAGAGTTCGTCTGACAGGTAGTTCAACGGGCAAGCGTCAGTGATTCAGGACTTCTTACACCCTTGAGAGTCCCATGGCATATTTTAGAATTCCCCGGGCGAAAAATGAAGCGTTAGGTCTACTGTCCCGTGTGCCATGGCTGGGGCTTACGAGCCCCTCGGGCCGTCATCCGAGATTTGCGCACAATCAAAACCACTGATTTTGATATTTAATACGCTGTAGCTACATAGGCTAGGTGTCTTGTTGGTCGGCTTAGCCTACATGTACGTATTTGTCACATCAGAGTAACTGTTTTATATGTGAATGGATCAAAAGTTCGATACATTGTATTTTGAGCTCAAAGAACAAACAAATCCAAGCCTGTCTTCATCCCCAATTTTTTTCCATAAAGGGAGATGTCCGTTGGTATTTCATTGTAGGCCTATCATAACTACTGCCAGGAATGCAAAAAGTAAACAAAAGCTCTAATGTTGCATAAACATATAGGCCTATGAACAGAGTTAGATCTATACAAATTTACCTAGGACAAAAATGCAGCAGTCATCATGTTGCTTTCATGAAATCCATCTGTAACAGTTCACTGGAGGAAAGGGAACGAAGCGATTTCCGTGATTTTGATGGCTTCTTTTCCTGCTAACTTTGCAGATTTCCCCCCATCGGTCTGCTCAAGTTCTTGGCGCTAATGGTCTGCTATTTTGTCCAAGTTTTAATGGCAAACTGGCGCTCGTTGTCTTCAATCGCGCAACAATGTGATATTTTGAAGAGCAGACAAATAAAGTACGAGTCTATCTCATGTTACAGAACGGACAACAAATAAGTCGCCAGTTCAGCTGTTAGCTCCAGAGCAACAATCTCGGGTTGGAGTAGCCAAAGCATTCTACCGAATTGATAAGTGGATACAATCAACGCTGACCACGCAATATGAACGTAGTAACAAAATATCAGTCTTGGGCATATAGCCCCCCATTGCAAGACAAATCCTTCTTATTTAATCTGATAGACGGCAAGCCCGTAAGAAGTTCGAGGTCCGTCTGTCCTTTCCGTGGCAAAGTCTAATGCGTGTTTCGGCAAGGTAAAACTCAACAAAAGTGAGACACACCCGCTTTTCTCTGGCAAAGGAAGTTATAAAGGTGTATCACGTTAGTAAACGGAGACCCAGAGTTACGATATTCCATGTGATCGTGTCTTCATGGCCAACAGCACAAAGTTATATGATACTTGAACATTGTGAATTTCCTGACTGAAAAAGCAATCCGTCACCGGAACCCATTTCTCCGCTTCTCAATGCAAAAAAGTAACGGTATCTTGTTTTCAGAACCATCGTAAGTAAAATCCACTTAGTATGTACAATAGTTATCTAAAAATACACCGGTCCGACGGCGCAGATTATAGCTTTGTTCATCAAAGTGCAGGATGACATCTAAAACATCGCCGAGCTTTCACGGGAACGCGCTCCTCCTTTCGATTCCGTGACTGCGCGCGTCATGGCGCGCGGCTACGGGCTTGCGTTTTAGTAAATGCCCATAGCTTAGCCTACGTCTGTGACGTAGCCTTGCCTTGTTTTGAAAATGCATCTTAAAGCCAATCATGAAACCAATGATAAAATCAGTCCTTCGGGGTATTTTTTTATACACAACATATATAATAACCTTCCCAGCTTCCCATGGACGGATTATGAACTTTTGGGCCCCTGGGCACAGATGTATTATGGGGCTCCCACTAATTGTCGCATATGGGTCCTCCCCCAGAAAAAAAAAATTGTTTGATGTGATTTCCTGTATTCCTGGTGCATTTTGGGGATGGCCAATACTAAATTCAATCAGATTCATAGCCTACATCCTGATTTGTTGATATTGAGGCAACGATTCCATGCAAAGGCTTGGGCTTCAGGGCATCCTGACCCCTTGGCCCCTAGCAGTAATCCATCCCTGCAGCTTCCTAGTTCTATGTTGTCAATTTGTGACTGTCTGTCTGACACTGATTATAGTGTTATAACTAACGCACTGTTACATTTAGCTCAATAAAATGATTGAAAACTGTCATATTTTTGACAAACATTTTCGCTGTTTGTCTATTTTCTATTGTATTTTTTTTTTTTAAATGCTGTAGTTCAACTGACCATGTTACCATCTGTGTGTGTGTGTGTGGGCACACTGGGTAAGCGTCTGTAATCACCTCACCTGGCTGCCCTTGTTCTTGAAGACTGCCGACAAATGTATGCCTTTTCGCCAACTCCTTTAAAATTTAAGCTCTACAGTTCTGGACAAGCAGATGGTCGTGAGGGCAGATAGTGCGCAGATAATCCCTTTGTAGTGGTCTCTCTGCAGGGGATGATCTATGCTTCGGTGTCGCGCACCTGTCCCCACCTAAAACCCGTCCAAATATCTCGCATCACACATTTAAACACGCAGAATATTAATTTGTGCACTCTCCAAAGGGACAATATTTATTACAGTCTATAATGAACTAACTGAGCAAATGACCTTTCAGATTTGCACACAAGAAACATATGAATAGTCTAATTAGTCTGGAGAGGTAACAGGAAATAAACCCATGTGTGAAGTTCTCAAAAGAAAACAGGCCAGTGTATATTTTACATAGTCTATTAACTGCACCATGACATTGGCTGAAACCACATATCTAGTTTACAATGGATGGGGAAAAAAAGACATATTTTCGACACACAACTGGTTCACACCAGCATATTTATTCTTTCATTTTCTCCAAAAGCGTGTAAAAAATGAAAATAAAAAAGAGGGCAACATGATCTCAGAAGAATGCGGTAAAAAGACAAGTCAAATGACACATGTTCATCATTGTTTTCTACAAGGCTGAACTTGAGAGTGATGATGGATCAAAATGAACAAAGGGGGAAGGGGGACAGATCCTCCGATCGCCTTAAGGCCACCATTTCCCACATGTCAAGTTTATGCAGTGAAAATTTACATTTCGTGTTCAACAGTAGGCCTACATCATTATTATGCAATCTTATCATTTGATTTCATTTTCACATTTGATCTGGTTGAACTTGCTCAGACAATACTCAAAGCCCTTTCGTTTGAATGCTTTTATCCAAAGCATTTCAATAAATTGTTTCCCAACAGTATAGAGACCCGCACTAACGTTCAGGTTCAGCCAGGGCCTCTGCCAGTACTGCAGTTTGCATTCAGATGAGCATTTTTAATACATTTATGTTTGTTGGAAAAAAATGTGATTGTTTATTGAAACAGCAGAAGCAGGAGGGATCAAAGCCAATCTGATTGTGTACAAATACGGACATGGGCCCACCACTCACAGACATATCTACAGTACGCCTACAAACAATAAGGGGCATTTTTTTGTAAACAACAAAAATAAACTATTTAAATGCGGACTTGGTTGCACATGCCAGGAACTTAATGATGTAGGAGAAATTTAGTTTCATTCTAAGGCCTTGTGGATATAGGCTAATTCCTTTACTTTCTGGAGCTTGCCTTGTGTTTCTCACAGCGCATTCAGTTTCACAGTAGTCTCTTATTTCACAAAAGGCTATGCCATTACCTGTCTTAATATCTAAATGGCTCAATTAGTTTCTTAGCCCATTTTATAACATCCAAAAAAAGCAATGGCTTTCGAAAGCACTTCCTTGACTTTATAAGAAAATCAAAGAAAATGGACATCTGTTGCACTAGACTAACGCTTAGGTCCTAAGGACTCTGACGTCATTTGGCCGAAATGAGGCCGCCTGATCTGTACACGTTTATACTTACACGTTAACTCTGTAAAGCTTTTAAACACTCTTCTCACCTTCACCCTCCACCAGGGGGAGCTGCCTCCTCACATTGGAGACCACAGACCAACTGGTCACAACCATAGACATACAAAGAAAGGAGCCCTCCTCTTATGTCTATGGTCACAACGCGCAAGTCACAAATCCTGCTCTGAAACCCATGCACTTTTTTTTTTCTTTTAAAGAAAAGCATGTATAGTCACTTGCAGGATGTCGTTGGCCAGGTGCAGAGTTAACAAGCAGGCATGCAAAAGGGGACAGCGGTTTAGGGGGCGGATTCCCTGACCGTTGGACTATCTCTAGCCACCTCTCTCTGTTTCACAGCACTCTGCACATGCACACTCTCGCCCACAGCACAACACAAGGTGGCACACAAACTCACACCACTGGTGAAGGGGGACTTTATTACAGATGGGAAATAAGAATAGGAGTTGTGTCAAGCAAGGCAAAGGATTGACAAATGGGAACTTTTTTTGTTGATATTGGGATGATAAGACAATTCAGTGAGGTCACAAAGTGGCAAAAAAACAAATCAAACAAACAAACACACAAACAAACAGCAGGGCACGTCATAGGGTGCGAGGACAGGTTTTCACAAAAAGGAACTGATGACAAGGGCAATGTTACGGAACAATCCATGCTAAACACTGGGCCGGTCCCCATATATCCTCTATCTACATTAGACATCAGTGATCACAGCACGAGGACATGGTAACCTGGGCAGGAAGAGGATCAGACATCTAGAAGCAAATACACACCACTGCCACTGCAATCTTTTTTTTTTAACCCAAAGTTTCCATCAAAGACAACAACTGAAGAAAAGAAGAAGACTCTAAATGAAGTGACAACCATCCAACCACAACCTCAAAGCCCTACTGTTTCCTGAGCGGACTGCTGGAGATCTAAAGAATGCAGTACAAGGATGAAATCTCTTGTACTGAAACACCTCTTTTCAGAAATTTTTTTAGAGAAAGAAGGGGGGGGGGGGTAGAGTGGCGCAAACAGGAAGAACACTTAACGGCAGGAAGTGGCACAGTGGGGAGTGGTTTCAGGGCGGGGTGGGGGGGCTGGGGGTCACACCGTGCAATGCCATTTCCTGCAAGAAGCTTCCCTGTGAATCTCAAGTCTTCCCTGCCACACAAGCTTGGTCCCACACAATTAACACACGTACAGTACAGAACAGTACATTCGCTATGTGTAAGCTACACCAATGTACAAAAAAGGTATTTTTGAGCAGATGTATCTTGTGCAAATGTCAAAACTCAAAAAGATAAAATAAAATAAAATAAAAAAAAACATACACATCCTAAAAACCCAACATGAACACAAACCTCTACATGCTCACATAGAGCATACCAAGTAGCTCAACTCAGCAATGAAAGCAACCCAGTAAATCACCAAACCTATATGTGAAAAGGTAAGCGCAAGATATGACTTCAGGGCATGTTAACGTTCACGCTCATGTTAACGCTCAAAGGGACAGCCAGAGAAGGAACATGGGATGCCAGTGTTGGCTTTTGTTTTGCCAGGTTTTAAACCAGCGTGAGTCTGGTGATCTGGTGATGTGGTAACCTAGAGTGTGGACGGACCTACAGAGCATGATCCTCAATGATAGCAGAGATCAATACAAACATACACCACATTTTACAGTGAACGCGTACAGAAAAACAAAAAAGAAATCTCACAACAAAATGATTATCTGGACTGCAGTTTATCGGAACAGAAGACAAATAACTTGAGTAAATTATGTAAAAACGTACAATCGAAACAGAGAGAAAATAAGAAACCCACATATGACTATGGAATAAATGCCAAAGGAACATTTAAGATCAACTTGCTCAAATGCCTCTCATTGGGATCTCAGTGAAAGCAATGGCACCTTCTGCTTTTGTGCATTGTAGCAAATGTTTTTCACTGAGTTCACATGCAATTCTGACAACACAGTTGTCCCCACACCTCTATACCACCAAGTTTGCCTAATCAAACCACGACTCAGCTGAAATGAAAAAGAGAGACAGAAATAGGTGGGGCTTGGATATTTACAGAAGAGTGTACCCTGTTCGTTTCACAGATATTACGCTAGTACCCTGCCAGAGGAAAAACAATGTCTGCAGTGATGCATTGACAGGCATCTCCTAAGTCGAGACCTGTCACCAAATGGCTCTGCCAAAATCAATGAAAAGGTAAAAACAAAAAGCTAATTACCACAGAAAATAAAAATGATCAAAGAAAATAAAATCAATTTTCATTAAGCTTATTATTTTTTTGTTCAAATGACAGGAATCTTTCGGTAAAGTATCAATACCTGAGCCAATCCTCTGACGCCTCAGAGAGTGAGCTGTGTACCTGAGTAGGCAGCTAATCTGACGTCTCAGGCCTGAGGGGTAGGTACCACAGCGGCTTCACCGGACTAAACGACTAAACAGAACAACAGCAAGACTCGGATCACTACCACCAATATCAGCATGAACACCTCCACACAACCAGCGCATTTTGAAAAATAAAACAATTGTTTGGTCACAGTCAACTAGCCGTTCTTACAGCCAACAGAAACAAGGTTTATACAGAATACAAACCAATCAGCCAACCACCCA
>NW_027468774.1:17266707-17381707 GCF_046254945.1 Alosa pseudoharengus
CAGGAAGTTGTGCGATGACACATCATGTCTCCTTTATTCCCTTCTGGCGTGTCATAAGAAGGGTGGGGTTTGGGTGGGGAGGGGGGATTGGCAGGAGCTTACACCATCTTCCACACAAGCATCCCAAAACGGAGAATCCTGCGTCTGCCACTGAGGGAATAAGACAATCCCATTCCCGACGCACACAAGCGCGACTCACGACATTCAAAAAGACATGGCAGCAAAACAAACCCCAAGGGGGAAACCATTTCCTTAAAAGGCCTTGTCTTGTGGTGGAAGACATAAGCACAATTTGCAAATCATGATGCATGTCTGGTTATGTCACGTGGGGATTTAGACTTGTTTGTGGTAGGTTTGTGTGACTAGTCCACGGCAGCGATTGAGACTCATACTGAAAGTAGTAAAGGGGACAGCTGCTTCCGTCACATCGTGGACAGCGTTTAGGAGCGGAGCATGCTGCGCTTACTCGTCCTCAAGTCACTTTTGCTCTTTAGAGGCTATGAAACACCAACCAGAATGTTAACTGGCTCCATGGCATTTTGAGGCAAAAAACGGGACAATGTCTGACGCTGTACACAATTAAATCAACCATGCAGTCTTTTGAGCCTGGAGGAGCAACACCAGCAGAGTACAAGACCATTTGGAACCATTTGGAGGTGCAACGGACCAATCTTATGTAAAAGCTTGACCAGTGTTTGTTTTGCTAAAACCTTTGCTCTGTCACACCAAAATGAGCTGAATAATCTTCGAGAGCTTAATGTTTCGCACCAGAAGACTATGCACTTTGTTCAGCGAGCTTTTGTTTAAGGAGCTTTATTTTGAGGTAGGGTGCAGTCTAACCCAAAAAGTGGGAACATCATATCGATGACCTCTCACCTCGACGTGATGGACGTCGCTCCAGTTACGAACCCTGAAATACGAGCACCCAAATGTGCCAGGCCAGGCCAATAACCTGCTGGGCAGAGGAGTGTTGGGCGTGTGCATGTAAGGCCCAGCACTCCGTCTCCAAAGAGTCACTCTCCACGCACCCATTCAATGTTGAACACAGATCAAGCTTTCACATTCTCTCATTATCTCTCTCTCTCTCTCTCTTTCTCTATCTCTCTCTCGCTCATTCTCTCTCTTTCTCTCTCACTTGCTCATTCTCTCTCTCTCTCTCTCTCTCTTTGCTGGGCTGCAGACGATCCTTTAATCTCATTAGCTGGACAAATCGCATCACCTGCTCCCCGTGGGCTTTGACTGGGCAGGACATTAGACGGGAGGTGGAGGGGGGGTTGGTGGAGGGGTCAGGGAGACCCCCCGGGGTGAGTCATGCACCCAAACAGACCGGGGGGTGGTGGGAGTGAAGGTTGCATGAGGTGAGCGCTGTCTGCAGGCGGCCATGTTGGAGG
The DNA here is from genome assembly GCF_046254945.1 of Alosa pseudoharengus. Lineage (NCBI taxonomy): Eukaryota > Metazoa > Chordata > Actinopteri > Clupeiformes > Clupeidae > Alosa > Alosa pseudoharengus. The sequence continues at coordinate 17,268,099 of NW_027468774.1, forward strand.
GCTACTCCATGGCTCCATGGGGACACTAGAGAGGAGGCAGCAGTGGTGACAACGGTGCCCTTTGCTGTGTTCCACAGAAGCTGGGGAGAAGCCGCGAGTCAGGAGAAATGCAATGTCACGTAGCGTTACAGTAGCTTTACAACAGCACTCAAAGGCCTGTCTTTGCGGCCAGATATAGAAAAAACACACACACACACACACACACACAGTGTATGCAGGACCGCAGGCTGGTGTGTGTCAGCAGTCATTAATTTCAGCCAGCCAGTTTTGTCTGGGTCCCCCGAGTAACAATTAGAACACAAAGGCTGCTCTCCTCTGAACACCATAATGATCTCGCTCACGATTAACTGGGACCAGCGGAGCTCCGATCACCCGTCACCAGACATGCCTCCCCTCCAGTGTGGCCTTCGCCATGGAGCATCTCCTGACTACTCCCAATACCTCAATTCTTGTCCAGGGATCCATCCAGCAAAGCTAAACATCGGCCAATGACACCAAGATAGATCTTAATGATTGCAATTCACCACTGCAGGTTTCAGCACAATTCCAATCTGAAGCATGAGATAAGAACTTCGGCTCGGGGGGGATCAAGTGAGAGCTTGTCTGCTTTAATCAATGGATCACTCACTCAACCCTCCAAACACACTTGCTCTCTCTGACAAGGAGGGAGGACGTGACAGACACAGCCCTGCAGGAGGTGGTGGTGGTGTGGGCGAAACTGTGCTGGTGTTTTTTGTATCTTTGAGAGACCCGTGCTTTACACGAGAACAAGAGCCAAGGAGTATGAAAAGAGGAGGGAACATGTATGTTTAGAGTGCATTAAAGGGGGAACATGACATAACTTAACTGTAGGGTACTCAAAGTTGAAGAATGTATGTGTATATGTCACTGAGAGAGAGGGAGAGGGAGAGGGAGAGAGAGGGAGAGAGAGAGAGAGAGAGAGAGAGAGAGAGAGAGGGAGGACATTTCAAGAGGCTTGCTTGTGTGTGCTTGTGCGTGTGTGTGTGTGTGTGTGTCTGTGTGTGTGTGTGTGTGTGTGTGTGTGTCTGTGTGTGTGCAAACACACGGCTACGGTCTTGTGCTAGAGAAACACCTGACACTGAATGTTCAGGGCACACCGATGGAGAGCAACAGGGGGAGAGAGAGAGCGGGTGAATGACTGTACTATAACATAAGGAACTACTACAGTACAGTCAGCTGATGTTCACTTTTTTGTTTCTCTCACACTTGGGGAGCGACAGCCATTTCCTGTCAGCGGAAAAGCTGTGTGTGCAAGCAAGTTGTAGCGTGCACCGCCCCAAGACGCTTGCACATGCGAAACTCACAAAGGCCAGGTCAGGGTTCAAGAAGTTTCCGTGCTGTGATGCCCAGCAGTAGACCTGGAGCCACAGCAGAGCACACAGCCAGTGGTTCTCACACCTAGGATGGATCTCACACACACACACACACACCTAGGCTAAATATCTCTCTCTCTCGCTCACTCTCTCTCTCTATGGCTTCTATGGCTGGGGAGGAGAGCTCCAAAAACAGGTCATAGTTTTTCACAGGAAGCTGCAAAACCAGAGCGCAGTTTAGAGACTGCAGTGATTCAGAACGAGAGCACCTTGCAAATGCATGCAAGCAAAGACCAGATCTTAGATGATATATACTGGAAGAAAGAGTAAAAAAAAATGGGCAAAAGATGTTTTTGTTTGACTGCGTGCCACGTTTGAGACGTGTGTGAACTCATACGGCCGGCGGGCAAACATTCCATTCGGAAGAGTGTCGTGGGGACAAGAGGCAAGTGCAGGTGTCAAAGACAAGCCGGGACTCGGGGAAGAAATGTGCAAAAGCGCAGCACGTTGGTGGCACAGAGGCAGATCAGTGGTCCCTGTTATCGTGCGTCTGCAGGGATGTTAGTGGCAGCCACAGAGAAGAGAAGTAGTTCACTATGTTCTTCTCTCAAATAGCAAGACAAGTACTGTCATGTCTACATTCACTCACTACAACTCTATGGCTTGTGTCTCCATCTACCTCAGTCCTGTTTACCCAAGTCCTGTTTACGATGATCTATTGATATTCTTGATTAAATGCATTAGTAAGCATTACTCAGAGAGATATCTAACGCAAAAATAGAATGGAACATTTAATTTCTCTGATGGAGACACCCTGGGCATATTATTATCTGGTACCTACTCCCCCTCCTCTCAGCACTCATTCACCTAACCCCCCCCCCCCCCCCACCCACCCCACACACACACACACACACACAGAGTTGAGGCCTCTTACTGTGTGAACAATTAAGACAGATATAGCAGGCTGGGAGACACAGTAACAGTCATCAATAGAAACAGTCTACAAGTTTTGCCTCCAACTTGCGTCTTGCACTTTGCTCAGGGACAGATTTTTAGAAACACATGCATCAAGGGGATAAGGACTAGAAATGGGTTGAAACTTAAATCCTCTAATACACAATGAATGCAATAAAGTCTCATCCTTGGGAACAAATACCAATGTTATTGGATTAGACCTGGCATCTTTGTTAATGGATGGGCATCCTTTATTTTCCCCTGTATCTGCAACGTCCAAGACACAATCTTGAAAGCAGTCAACTGGACTCTCTCTCTCTCTCTCTCTCTCTCTCTCTCTCTCTCTTTCTTTCTCTCTCACACACACACACACACACACACAAGCACACAAAGAACAATCCCTGTTATTTACAAAAATCAGTGTACTAAATGACAATGTAACCTGTCTACTGAAGAGTTTGTTTATGTTATGTTTTCAATAATAATTAGAATTAAAAATCAAATTAATAACTAACTGAAGTATTGGTTGGTTGTTTATTTATTACGTAATAACATAAGGTTTAGATAATAATTAACATGCTCAATTTCTGGATTATAGTTTATGAACCCAGTGCTTTGTAGACACAGAAAATTACACAGACCTTTTACACTCTTGTGTGAAGCCAGGTTTAGGCTACTTTAACCTGATTCCTTTATGTTTTTAGATACTAATGACAAGCATTACATGTAAACACATAGATTCGTCAGAGGAGATGCAGGACATCTGTGTTCTTCCACTCTCCATTGGTCTGTGTTCCCGCCAGTGTATGTACTTCCACTACTCGTTCAAGTAAATATGCTTGAGTGTATTTAGCCAGTAATTGTGTCCCTGTTTGTTCAGACGCCGTTAACAGATGGCCGTGCATCCACGCTCAACAAAGCCTGTATTGTGTCTATAATAACGACCAGCGCGTCCCGCTTTTGTCAACATTACTAAAATCAGGTGTAATTTGGCTCAATGCCTGCTTGACAGCAGGCCCTGGGGATGCGGACGTGTGGTAAGAGTTCCGTGACATTAAATAACCAGAGGTTATGGGGAACAAACTGTCTGACAAAGAGGCAAGTTTGACATGTTGGCCTATACTGTGTGTGTGCAGTGTGCGTTTGCGTTAGGTTGCCATTGGATAGGAATTAGATGTAGACATCACGCAGAGGGAATCCTGTCATTCCACAAAATTGGCACTGAGCGGAAAATGACCATATGCCGCACGCGAAGGCAGTGATTAGTGGAATGTGATGACGAGGAACGTCGAGAGAACTGGTTTAGCCAGACACCCAGAAGTGTCGTCGCGGCTGACAACAGTGACCTAGAGAACGCCGTTGTGTACTTAAATGGATTTACATTTGGCTACGGATTGAAAGCAGGTTGGACCCCGAGAGAGAGCAAGAATCGGACCACGTTGTCTGCTTTGTGAAGAGACTTAAAACAAACGCTTACCAAAGTATTGTGCAGACTGAGAGCGTGAGGATGACAAAAATGCTATTAATTTATGATAAACACACTTGCGTAAAAGAAACGGAAGAGACCTAGGATGTGCGTCTTCTGCAACGTTAACGCACAACTAGGCAAGCTAGCCAAGTTGATGTGTGCGCAGCCATATGGAACTGCAACAATTCAATAACGTTACAACTAAAAAAATCAAGTGATTGATTAGGCAGCATGTCTTCTAGGCTACTAAAGACTGCTTCATGACAGAATAAAGCCTAAATACTGAGCCAGCAAGCGACGGTTAAAGATCCTTGATTATTAAGCCCCGATTCAACCGTCTCTAGTTGTCTAAAACAGGGTCTTACTGTTAGCTCCTGTTAGCTGTAGACAGGGGACTGCCATCAAAGCTCATTTTACATCTATGCACTTACCATGCAGCACCAAGTCTCTAAATTAAGTTAATTACACATGTTTTATGCAGTAATAATACATGCATGTGATCCTTATCATAAAAAATACCCTTAAATCGCACGACGTTGACACCAAGACAGACAAAATTCCTAGTTTTATGCTACTGCACACACATAGCTAGCTATTGTTTTCAAATGCTTTTTATACGTCATGATACCAAATGTTTAAAATATGAGCTCCCAGCAACCTTCATTCATCACATACATAAACACAATCCAGGATGAGTTGATAACGTCTACCACCTATGAACCTAAGTTACCCCAAACGATCAAATTTTAAACGTTTGATTAATAAGAACACCACATTGTATAAATTACACAGTGAGCTGGACCCCCCTCCTCAGATGGGGTGCTAGCAACAACGCTAACGTTAGCGAATGGACATCACCTCATTACAAAAAGAATAGATGAGGGAGGGGGGTGAGTTCACAGGGTTCGCTTTGCCGCTGTTCCATCGCTATGGCGAGACGAGAAATGGGCGAAGGACACTTACCATCTGGGTATCCTTGTAAGCGCAGTGAAGAGAAGGACGATATGGTCTCCAAATACGTTCGATGTGCTGTGGTCGATGATTTTACCATTCGGCCCCCAGCCTCAAGCTAGTGTGTGGTATGTTTTCTGCATTCACTGAATAGCCAACCTCAGACCCGGCTTGCCTTGCTGTCTGCCTGCCTCCTGTCGTTTCCCCCTCCTCGCGCTTTTCTAGAGTCGATTTTTTTCACGCTATTTTTTTTTATTCGGAAGGACGTCAGATGCTATTGGCTCCAGTCTCTCACCCCCTCCCCTTCACCGCGTTTTCTCCTCCCTCACCGACTCGCCCTGAAATTGGCCTTTTTATCCATTGGCAAGAGCGATGATTTCAACCATTTCATGGTTAAAATATTATTAGTATATATTTTGTTACATACTTAGGCGTTAAACATAGGCCTATGTAATGCCTAATTATTCATTATAATTGATTAATTAGTTTATATCTGTTTATGTGTATGTATATTTATATTCATGTGCCTACATGCTTAAATTTACACTCATACTACATTATATTCAGATGAGGTGGCTAGAAATAGTTTTAATTGATGTTTTGGCAACAACATTTCTCATTTTCTCATGTGGCTATAACTCTGAATAAAAGTATATTCTACATTGTAATTCATATTTGTAGCCTACATGAAAAGCATGAGATGTAATAAATATGTAGTGTGTGGCAACTAACAACTCCAGTAAACTACAGTCACCCATTTTCTGAGATGTGGTTTGTTTTTCCTACATTCAACAATATGTCCGAAGCAGACTAAACTATGACAGTAAAAAATGTCTATAAAAAGGCACATGTGGCTATAAAAAGCCCTCCAAAAGCTTAATTCACATGACTCACATGAAGGTTGACTAAGACCCCTGATCCGGTTACATGTTTCTCACCAACACAAAACTGCTTGTGTCGTCAGCACAGCAGTCCCTATCCTAAGAGTATGACGTCTGCGGCTCATGTCATCAGTGCAAATCCCCCGTTCTTGTGCCCCACATCTGGCAGACAGTCTGCTAAGTCCCCTCGTGCCCTTGAGCAGCAGCACAGCAGTCGTGACTGAGAAGAGGAGAGGAGCCTCGGCCTGGGTTGAAGGATGGGTCACTGTGGTTCCAGTATGATCATGTTTGTAGCATGCTGGATTGATCTGTTTTATCCAGACCTTAGATTAAAAAAACAAAACAAACATTGTGTTGTATTCAGTTAGGGGCAGCCTGTAATGGTTATAGCACCATGATCATCTTCTTCACTCAATACACACACTGTACTGGACAGTATCTCTATTACCACTAATTCCCAACCAGCCTCTATAATATACATGGCCATTTGCCCATTTGCCATTTGCCTTTTGCCACACACACATATATATATAGCATGAGTCCATTGCCGTAAATGCACAACTGCCTGGAAATTGTCCACTCATCACATGTGAGTGCAAGCAGTAAGTCGGTAAGAGAGCACAAGAGTAATAGAAAGCAGTAGTAAAAAAGGGGCCAGAAAGAGAGAAGTCAGAATCAGGAAATGGAGGAAGGGAGAGAGAGCCTCTGGTAGAAGGGGGAGGAGGTGAAAGGACCCCATCTCTCTTCATTAGCTCTTCATCTCTCCTTGCAGGTTCTCTCTGTACTTGAGTCAGGAGTGTGTGTGTGTGCGCACGTGTGTGTAGTGGGTGACCCAGAGTCCAGTCATTAGAAACAGATGTCTGGGAGTGGGGAGGGGGTATCAGGGGCTGGGGGTTGCGGTAGGAGGTTCTGGGGGGTTGCTGTGGGGAATAGGAAGCGTCTCCCATCTGCTGGTGGTGCGTGTGTGCATTTGCATGCAGGGGTTCCTAGGGCAAAAATAAGCAATAGACAATATGGTGGCATGTAAGGCTAGAAACCCTATGAAAAATGACAATAACCCATGTCCCACTCAACTGTAATAACAATAGAATAGCAGAATGTTGTTTACATGGAAGTATTTCCTCTAAGCTTGGAATACCAGGTGTATGATGTTTGAAAAGGCACAACATATTGACTTGTCTGTCTTGGCAGATGCCTGTCGGTCTGGGGGACAAAAGAGTCTCCAATGGAAAGCGTCTGAAATCTGGAGTCTGTCTCCGGCCTGGAAACTCTGAACCAGACACAGAGGCTGTGGAACTCTGACCAAGACTGAAAGTGAAAGTCTTCAGTGCTTGAGATGGCAGGCTAGTCTGGGCGTTCAATCAAAGAAATAGTCTAAACACATTGTCGAGATCAGGTTACATCTAGTCAGTGACAGTTACCATTGGTCAAAGCTGAGGAACAGCATATAATGCTGCAGTGCCCCCTTCCCCCGCTCATACTCTAGGGCCTGTGGGTCACTCTGATGAGACGGGCCGGTCGGTGCGCAAAGCAGCTTCTCTTCCTGTGAGGCTCTTGTTTACACGAGATGCCTGATGGAGTGTAATGTGATTGTAGGGACCAAATTAAAATTCTCAGAGGATTTTCACACGGCTTGAAATATAAGCATGTGAGCAGACCATTACACCCTCAAACATGAAATAGGGAACCACCAGCAGCAAAGAAACTGCAAAGCCAGCATGAGGAGTCTGCGGGTTAAAGATGCCGTCCTGGTAAAAGCCAGCATGAGGAGTCTGCGGGTTAAAGATGCCGTCCTGGTAAAAGCCAGCATGAGGATTCAGCGGGTTAAAGATGCCGTCCTGGTAAAAGCCAGCATGAGGAGTCTGCGGGTTAAAGATGCCGTCCTGGTAAAAGCGGGTTGATATTTGAGCTATACAGCACCACACTCCTTCCTGAAGTTGAACTTGTATTGATTGGCTAGAATTGTTTATGGCTTAGTCTAAGCCACTGTTTGCCATTCACAGACCCAGGGTGAACCCATAGGACTCTTCTATTTTGAGGCTGCCCACTGAATGAACATAACCCTCATCAGTAAACCATGTACTTGGAATACCCATCAAGACCAAGTATGAACTTAAAAGGAGACTTATTCATCACACACAACGGACAGACAATTAAGAGCTGACAGCTGCATCAATAAGATAACTGAAAGGAGTACCGTATTTTCCGGAATATAAGTCGCACCAGTCAAAAAATGTGTCATGAAGAGGAAAAAAAAATATATATGTTGCACCTGAGTCGCAGGACCAGCTAAACTATGAAAAAAAGTGCGACTTATAGTCCGGAAAATACGGTAATTTCATTCATTTGACCAAAACATTTAATGGCTTTGAATCAGTCTGCAGCTTGAAGTAACCTTTTCAACAGTTGTTGGTTCAGAATCAAGAATCTTTACAACATGGGAGCGACGGCCTTTTTCACTTTTGACTGTCCTTGGTCACAGAAAAAGGGACATCTGCAAAAGTAGAGCAAGAGTTGTGAAAGAAACTGGGCCACCATGGAGAGACACACTGGGAAAACTCACAGACACGTCCCAGCCAGACATGTTGGAAGTGAGCAAATCTTTCCGAAGAGGCAAAGCAATATAAACATGCCACCCAAAAACATGTGTGAGCCATCCCTCTAAAAGCTTTTAGGACTCTGAACTCAATTGCTTTAACCCCCCCCAGTCAAACAAAACAAAACTGAAAATGAAACAAAGCAGTAAGACACTGTGGATGACCGAGAGAACAAGAGAGGAGAGACTTTATTGAAGCGAGTTCAGCATCACCTGACAGAGGTTTGTGGACAGAGTTGTGATGAAAATGGAGTACAACAAGGCAGTCAAAACAAGATAGCGCCCAATAGCTGCTCAGACATGAGCATCACCTCTTGTTGGTAAAGGGATGCATTTGTACTTTTATTTCCGTGCTCAGTGTCCAGTACCACAGACTAGCATGTCCCGTGAGTTTGGTGTTAGCAGGATCAGGATCCTGTGATCATTGTGTTAGCAGAGCCTTTGGCTCAAGTCTGTTGCTTTACAAACAAAGGAGATAAAACAAGGGGAAAAAAAGGACGCAAAAGATTTACAAAAAATGAAAATAAAACAGTGGTGGATTATAGATGGTTCAGCAGAACTACACAACATAAACACCCAAGTATTTTTTCTTTGCCTTCCTATGCCTCATCTTCACTGCACACATGGTTCAGTGCTGTGCTGTCCTTCACACACACACACACACACACACACACACACACACACACACACACACACACACACACACACACACACACACACACACACACACACACACACACACACACACACACACACACACACACACACACACACACACACACACACACACACACACACACACACACACACACACACACACACACACACACACACACACACACACACACACACACACACACACACACACACACACACACACACACACACACAGTAAGCATTTTAAAAGGACAAAAGACAATCTCTGTGCATGATCAAAGGCACAGCTAAAAAAAATCTTCAGCCACCAACTCAAGAGATCTAACACTTAAATTTGTTTAACTAAGTTTCATATCAACACATTAAATGACTTCATACAAACAGCAAACTTTACAGGGAAACTCGGAAGAACGCTGGTTAACAACGGACGCCTGTGAGTCTGCAGACATCGGCAGAAAGACAACAGAAGATATGACGAAAAGACCTCTGCAACACTGGGGTACTGTGACGTCATCCCCATCCCCCCATCCCACAAATACAAGATGGACTGACAACAGGGGGGAAGGATGAAGCTACATGCTCATCCAGGAAAGGTGGTGGAGTAGAGATGGCAGCTGAAATACTGCTACAGTTCTGGTAAGTAAAAACTGATGCACTCACAACCTCAACAACAGCAACAGCACCTCCTCATGGCCAAGCAGTCCATCAATCAGCAGTGGAGGGGGAGAGAAGGCTGTTGTGGGTCCCCCCCCCACCCACCCTGCAGTGTTGCTGTTGCTGAGTGAGAGCAGTGGATCCCAGTGGGCGTCTCAGTTGTCCCATCGGCTTTTCTTGCGCCGGGGCAGGTCTGGAACGGCGAATCCGGCCCCGCGGTCCTCATGGTCTTCGCGGTCCTCCCGTTCCGAGCGTCCGTCCCTCTCCCTCCGCCCGCCGTCGCCATTCCGGCTGTCGCCGTGGCGCTCGCGGTCACGGTCTCCGTGGCGCTCGCGCTCACGCTCGCGATGATCGCTGTGGCGGTCGCCGCGATCGCCATGCCGGTCACGGTCGCGGTCCCGATCTCGCTCCCGCTCTCCTCCACCTGAGCTGCGGTCGCTATGGCGACTGCGCTCGTCTTCGTAGCGATCACCACGGGGGCTGTCGGGCACGGAGCTCAGGGAACCGGCGCTGGCGAAACCCGCCATCTTGGTGCCCACGCTAAGAGATGGAGGCGGAGGGGGCATGGCGGCAAAGGATGCCACTGGAGGTGCCGTGGGCCGGTCCAGGCCCTCGGGGGCACCACTGGGCACCGAGCTCAGGCTCCCGGCACTGGTCCAACCCGAGGTGCTGCTGGCTTTGGTGGAGAGCTTGGGAACGTGGCCCGACGCAGCCACAAAGTGGTTCTTATACTGGGACTATGGGAAAATGAAGACAGAGAGAGAGAGAGAGAGAGAGAGAGAGAGAGAGAGAGAGAGAGAGAGAGAGAGAGAGAGAGAGAGAGAGAGAGAGAGAGAGAGAGAGAGAGAGAGAGAGAGAGAGAGAGAGAGAGAGAGAGAGAGAGAAAATGGAAGATAAATGGAGGGAATGAGACGGAATGTCCATATAACAAGATCTGAGGGACTTGAGAGAGAAATGAGAGCATGAACACTAAAAATAAATCTATGAGAAAGAGAGAGACAGCCAGACAGAGAGAACGACAGAATGAAGGAAACAACAATATGCATGAAGGCATAAAGCAGGTACCTGGAAAGCCTGTTTCATGGCTGACATGCGGTCTCCCATGGCTCCTCCTGTGGCGGGCTTGAAAGCCTCGTAGTTCCCAAGGGTAGAGGCTCCGCTTCCACCAGCACTACGCTCCTGCGTAGTGCTGGTGGAAGCGGAAGCCTCTACCCCTTGGGAACTACGAGGCTTTCAAGCCCGCCCACAGGAGGAGCCATGGGAGACACCGCATGTCAGCCATGAAACAGGCCTTTCCAGGCTACCAGCTTTATGCCTTCATGCATATTGTTGTTTCCTCTCATTCTGACTCGTTCTACTCTGTCTAGGCTCGGTCTCTCTCTGTATCCCAGGCCTCCGCCTCCAATGTTGATCTTCTTCCCTTTCCCTCCTTTAAAGCGCGACTTCCTGAACCAAGAATTCTGGATTGTGGATTTAAAAAAAGAAGCAAAATACAGTCAAAAACAGAACACATTAGGCCCGTTTTAGATGTCAGAGAACAGTTTATCAGACTATATGAATACAGAATCCTGTGAAGAGTGATCAATCAATTTATTATTTTATTTAAAATGCTTGTGATAAAGACTCATGATATCCAGTTGCACCTGCATGGCAAGGTCCATTAGGTCCTTTGAAACACTTTGATTGGCTCCCTCCAGGTTACGGACAAGGTCTCCAGCGAATGAGGTGTCTTTATTGGTGAGAAGGGTGTAGGCCACACCCTTTTCTCCAGCACGACCTGTTCGACCAATCCTGTGTGTGTGTGTGTCGATGTCACGGGCCACGTCGTAGTTGACCACCGTGCGGATGGATGGAATGTCCAGACCACGGGCTGAGGGAAGAGAAAAGAGAGGGGAGGGAGTGTGAGTGAAGGCACAGCATGGCGGGACTCTTTCACAGCAAGACACTGTTTTGACACTGGTCAAAACACAAGCTTTGGTCAGGGCCAGCATCTACAAGGTTTCTACATGCACTCGTTTAAGTCTTAAGGTTCAAGCTCAAAGCTCACTGGTGCTTCAATGCCACTTCAGACTCCCCTAAACCATTACACAATCCTCCGCTTCCACCCTCGTCTTCTCCACCCATCTCCTACCCACCTGCCACGTCGGTGGCCACCAGTACGGGCAAGCTCTTCTTCTTGAAGTCGGCGATGACCTTGTTCCTCTCGCTCTGGTCCATGTCGCCGTGCAGCAGGCCCAGCGAGTAGCCCTCCTGGGTCAGGTTGGTGGCCAGCTCCTCGCAGTTGGCCTTCTTGGTGACGAAGATGAGCACGGAACCGGCCGAGGTGAACTCCACCAGCCGCCGCGTCAGCCAGCCCCACTTGTCCACGCCCGCCGGCATCACCTCCACCAGCTGGGTCACGTCCTCGTTGGCCTGGAGCGACAAACACAGAGGAGCATGAGGATGGGTGGATGGATGGAAGAAAAAGACAAGAGACAGACAGGCAGGCCGGCAAAGAAAGAAAGAAAGAAAGAAAGAAAAAGAAATTATTGAACAATAGATGTATATAGAACAGAGAGAGAAGAGAGAGGGGAAAGAAATAAGAAAGCAAAAGAGGAAAGAGAATGAGAGGAAAGTGAGAAATAGGCAGAAGTGCAGGCCGGGCAGAAAGACAGGACACAGAGGCGTGGAGGCAGAGGAATGCAACCCAGAGACAGAAGAGGGACAGAGTGATCCCAACACTAACAAAAGTTCTCTTCAGTTAGAATGACCTCCCTCTCACATTCCCAACTCCAGCACACGCTCCCAATCAGACACAGAGCAGAACATCCCCTTTAGTGTCTACCAATTACAGCTACAACCATTTATCAAGTAGTCATCAACTATTACATTAAATGCAAAGTATTTTGGAAATCAGATAATCTATTTTTTTTAAGGAAAATAAATCTCCAATTTAATCAAATTAATTTATTTTTTGGTTCACTTCCCGCTCAATGAGTAAACTAAATCTCTCTGGCATGTGGACAAAAGAAGACATTAGAGAACATCATCTTGGGCTGATCGATAGTTGAGAAAATAATTGACAGATTCATTTATTATGAAAATAATTGTTATTTACAGCCTAGAGCTAATTCAACTCTTTCCAGTCCGCCAATGCAAATATCAGTACCTACATGTGAGATATGCTTAGGTCACCAACAGCAGCAAGATATATCTCATTTTTGCTCAGACAGGAAAGAGTTAAGGGTGAATCAGGGGGCATTACCTCTCCAATGTCTCCCTGCACCACACGGATGGGGTCGACCAGGATGTCTCTTGCCAGCCTCTCAATCTTCTTACGGAATGTGGCACTGAACAACAGGGCTGTTGAGATGAAAGAGGTCCTGGTGAGCAGCACATATGCTAACATGCGCGCACACACACGCACACACACACACACACAGCACTGGCTTACATGCACTCCATATAGACTGAAGACAGCATAGTAACACATAGTGACTACCTTAGCATGTATCATGAACACCCTGTAAGAATACAGGCACACAAGGTAGTAATAAATAATTTTTAAAAATCATCTAAAAAAAGCAACTTACTTTGTCTGTCTGGCCGGACATGGCTGGCGACGGATCTAACCTGATACTCTGAAATAGGGGAACAGTTTTTCACCATTCAGCATTCATCAATCCACCAATAATCCAAAAGAGAACCAAGACTAAATACATTATTACTAACTCTGCACTATTACTTACTAACTAAAGAACATTTGGGGCTCTAGTTTGTATGCCATGCAATGTGCAAGGCAATGTGTTAATACTGAAGAACTAATGCTAATTTAATGAATTTAATAAAGCACAACACCACACTACACTCAAGCACTTGTAAGTCAGCACAGGAGAAGGAGTTCTCAGTGCATGAACTAATTTAAAGTGACACTGTTTTCATGAATCTTTTAATAATCATAGATGATCAAAAAAACAAAAATTTAATGTCCGCACACTTGCTCCCGTTTTGCTTTATCTTTTAATTTTACCAAGTGAACGTTTTCGAGCTACACGCTCTTCACCAGACTAATAATCACAGATGACAAACTCTCAATTAAAGTGAACTTCCATCACGTTTCACTAGATGTCAAATAAAATTCTATAAAATTTACTCAACTGATTTCTGCCACACTGCGACATACATGTCAATGACTGAGCGACTGGTATTATTGTCTGTTGGCGTTGTGTGATTTCTGCAGCACTGTAGCTGTAGCGGCTCCTACACACAGTTGCATGCGTTGCAGTGCTGGAGACGCATCCCATTCACTTTACATGGTCTAACGTCATCCGTTGCCGAACTGAATTGTGGGTGCGTTGTGTCACGTTTCTCCCGTCGCTCGCGTTGAGAAGTTCAACTGTTGCTGCACCGACAGACGGCACCGGCCAATCAAGCCAATCGACGGACGGCACCAACCAATCAAATTACGGTTATACTTCAGGTCATTTGCATAGCTACCGTCAGGAACACCCACTGGCATGCGTTGACGGAACGCAACTGTGTGTAGAAGCCGTAAGTACTGCATGCTGTGGATTCAAAGGAGTGCCCTTGATGTGTATTTGAGGTGCTCATGCTAGCTGACTCTTACTTGGAATATGGAAGTTAGCTGAGGTCATTTTGAGGACCATATCTTACCAAAGCCCATGTCAAACATGCGGTCGGCCTCATCAAACACCAGGTAGGTCACCCTCTGCAACGAGGTGGCCTTCTTCTTCACATGATCAATGAGGCGACCCTACGAGACAGATGACAGAGGAAGGTCAAACACATGTTTTGTGTTCAGTATGAGGAGTTGATAAGGGTTTCAATATTCTTGAGAATAAGAGGAAAACATACACATGATCAAAAACACAAACAGCTAAATATTGGGTGACAGACTGCACAATGGCAATGGCAATGACACACACACACACACACACACACACACACACACACACACACACACACACACACACACACACACACACACACACACACACACACACACACACACACACGCACGCACGCACACGCACGCACGCACGCACGCACGCACGCACGCACGCACGCACGCACGCACACAGCAGGGTACTCACCGGAGTGCACACCACTATCTCGGCTCCATCCTGCAGGGCCTTGGCCTGCTCCCACATGCTGCCTCCTCCATACACAGCCACTGAGCGCAGCCCGTACGCCTTCCCAAAGCGCTTGCACTCAGAGTGGATCTGCACCACACATAAACAGACACAAATACAAAATCATCATCATCTTTTCAGTCATCCCTAGACATAAAATTGAATTAACAATACTATAAATCTTGTCCCAGTCTGAATCTTGGTCATCACTGCCATTACCATATTGCTGAAACAGTCTGTTTCTGCAGGAGCCGTTTGCCCAACGCATCACAAAACACAGCATACAGAAGCATCTCTTAAATCCCCCTCACCATCTAAAATCATTCCATCAATTTTCTCTTCATCTCTCCCTCTCTTCTCCATGCCTTTCATTCATACCCTCCTCCAGCCTCCCCCTCCCGCCTCTCAACCTCACCTGCTGACAAAGCTCTCTGGTGGGGCACACGATGATGGCAATGGGCCCGTCTCCCGGCTGCAGCTCCTTCTGGTCCATGATGTGCACCAGCATGGGCCAGATGAAGGCCGCCGTCTTGCCGCTACCGGTCTTGGCGATGCCAATCATGTCGCGGCCACTCAGAGCAATGGGCAGACCCTGGTCAAGAGGGGGGTCGATGAAGAAAACACAGGGTTAGGAGTAGTACACCATCAGATGACCATTATCTTGGGGAGAATCAAGGACTACTCTATCTACAGTCTATGCTGCCCTACAAAGCCAAAGTGCATTATCTACAAAAATTCCAAACTAAGAAAAACAGCATTGTTGTTTGTCTTTCACACTGTACTTTAGCAGATACTGTAAAATGAAAATTCCTATATGTTCAGGAAATGTTTCAGTAGATTAATGAGATTTTGATAGATTGATCAGAGGATAGGGCATTTTATATTGGTGTAAAAAAGTTAATTTCACAAAAAAAAGGCAGTTACTGCACTTTGGCGTTGTAGGGCTGTATAGTCATGAGCTGGCTAAAAGCATCAGTTGAGTCTCATCCACTCAGGCATCACATATAAAAAAAACACATATATCTATCTCCACACATCTTGTCCCTTTTCTCCCCCTCGAGTCCGTTCTCGGACATAACCAAGAGCTGACGCTGGCGCAGCAGAAAGACAGTACCTGGCACTGGATGGGTGTGGGCTGCGTGAACTCAGATTTGCGGATCGTGTGCATAAGCTGCTCGTCGAAACTGAAGTGGGCAAAGCTTGTGCAAGGTTTAGGAGGCGCCGCTCCCGACACCTGTCAAAACAAAAAACGGATCCAAGACTTTCAGTCAATTAGAAGAAGAGGACGATGAACCAACTGCAATATTCATCTGTGTCCATGGATCTTTAATGACAAAGTAATTGAAGGGTTTGTATCAGTTTTCTTGTGTGTGCAAGTGATTGATGAAGAGTGTGTGTGTGTGTGTGTGTGTACATAACTCACCCTGAGGTTGAGTTTCTGTCTGAGCTCCACCACCTGTGTTCCCGTCAGAATGTTGAGCTCTTCGTGCTCCTCGTAGAAATTCTTCTCAAAAGGAGGGTAATCAATCTGCAGAGGAAACCCATGAGAGAACACACATGAGCCACTGCTCCCCCTGGAAATGTTCATATGACCTCATACTGTTATGCCACCTGCAAACCTGTGATACTACATGTAAAACATAAGTGTCATTTTGTCTTGTGCTCACAGTGAAAAATCTTGCCTGTGTCTGCACTGCCAGAGGACAAAATTATTTCATATTGTAACTACACATTTAGATCTCTGAACACTATATTTCCGAGCAATGAAGTGCATCCTCTGATATTTATGTGCCGTAGCTCCTTACCTCAGTGTGGTCAATCGGGGGAAGAGGCAGGATGATCTTCTTGGTGGTGGGAGCGATGGGATTGCCGTCGCTGTCGTAATCAATGTTCTCCTCCTCCTCCTCCTGGGTCAGGCCGGCCGTGGGGTTCTCTGCCATGTAGCGGAAATAGGCCTCCTGCACAGAGCACAGGAACAGGCATCACACCGCAGACACCAACACACACATCTACACACCCATACCAAGAGACACACAAACACACACACACACACATGCACACGCACATCTACAGGCAGACATGTGTGCTAGAACTGTCATCTCAACTATCACATGATATCAGACATAGAGTGGACAGACTACAAGTTGGCTGGCATCAACTTCAAACTCCAACAATCTGCTATCTGACTGATAGACTTGCAACGACTGGCATTCTCATGAAGGATTTATTTTATTCAGTTCTCTGTTGTTCAAGACCTGGTCTAACCTAACCGGGACCTGGCTGTGATGATACCAGTGACACTTATCTGAAGTACAATCTTGTGCTAAATCTAGTCAAGAGTTGTGTGGCTCATTTAGACATGTCCACCACTACAACCTGAGGATGGTGGGAAAGTCATATTAATTGTTTATGCTTTTCCAGGAATTCTACATTAGTGTAAGCGCCGTTTAATAACCTGTGCAAGCTTTTCGGACGTGAACGCATCAAGGAGGGTTTGACTTGCCCTTGCATAGCAAAATATGTAGTCCACATCTTTGTAACACAATGCAAGCGCAAGTACCATGTCACACATTTCCTATGTGGGCACATCATTTCCGTAGCTTGTGTAGACTATGAGAGGGCTCCTCAATAAGTTTGTGAGCCTTGTGTTTTTAACTGCGTCTGCATAGCTGACATATTCTATTAAATGGCCCCAAGTCTAGGAAAAAGCAAAATCCAGGCAAACTACATTAGCTGGGTGCATAGACGTCAGAAGACAATGACATCATAACTTATTGCCGTCAATTATTCTTCACAACCTGGCAGGACCAGATATAGTCATAAAAGAGATAGAAAAAGAAATCTAGAGAAGAAAAATTTCAAAACGAAAGGGAAGAGGGAGGATGAATTAGTGAAGAAATGGGAGGAGAGAGAGGGGGCTTGGCAGGTCTTTTGGGATCATAAGAGTGGAACATGATGGAACAGTAGCAAGCTCACTCACTTGGTCATCTTCCTCTTCAATGTCATCTCGTATACCCCTGGAAGAAAAGAGCGGAGAAAAAAAAAACTTCCCTGCGACCTGTTCCATCACCTGTGACAACCCCCATCCCACAATGTTGACTGAATCATTGCCAGTCCTCCCCAAAAACCACCTACTCCCACACCCACTCTCATCCTACACAGTCTAGAGAACTCTGCCGATTATATTTACATGTGGTGTCTCTAGACTGCTGCCTGATTATTTGGGGTAAATATGACAGCTCATGGAATTGGCTGAGACAGCAAAGACAGCAAAAGGACAGGGTAAACAACAACAACTACAACAACAACAACAAACAAACAAATCTTACTTGGCCGCCTTTTTCTCCTTTTCCTCCAATTTCTTCATATCCTTAGCTGCTTGATTCTGGTAAGGGAATATATTTTTACGTATTAAAGCCTATAAAGCCAACAGATCCACTTATTGAAGTGCCCTTTCCTCTTCTCACCTCAACCTCCGCCATGAAGGCATCCAGTGGGTCATCGTCACTGTCTGAGCCATGTCCCCCTCCGGACTGGAACTGTTTTCGGGTTGGAGAGTTCTCTGCTGGGATGTAGGGCAGGTCATTGGTGCTTGCCTCCTCTTCATCATCCTCAAAATATCTGCAGTGACAAGAAGGGAACCAGATGCATTAAAGTTCACTCCACAACAAACAAGTAAGTAGAGAACACTGACTACCATCTTTATTAAAATGAGAAAGGATGACAACTTAGAGGGAAACTGATGGTGAACCCTTTTGTTTATCCGCACATATACAGTAGATCGATACCAGTAATTTCTAGGATGAAAACTTTACAAAAGAAAATGCAACCTACAGAGCTAAAATGTCATTACAACGAATACGAATCATCCAAGTGCAGACACCAGACTTTCATCATGATAACACTCACGCATTCTCCTCGTCAAAGTTTGCTCTTTTAGTGCCTATTTTGTAGAAGGCTGGGAGCTGTTGATTCTTGCCATAACCTCCAGCTGACCCTGAAGCTCCAAACGAGTTGTGTGATGGCTGCGGCAGAGGTTCTTCTTTCTTCCCTCCAGCCAGAGAGAAGCCACCAAATCCGAAGCCTCGCTTCCCCGCTGGGCCTCCCTTATTCCAGTTCATAGCTGTGGTCTTGAAAAACAAAAGAAATGCAAATGCAACACTTTTTGGTTAGCCACATTTTTTATGTTTATGGTTCTTTGCAGACACTACAATGACATCAATAAACAATACGCTAATTTTAAAATGAGCAGTTTACAGTAAAGTCATATAACCTAATTAATGATTATAAAACAACTACCAATATAAGTTATACACTAAATACATTAACAAAATAAAAACAATAACCATAAACATACAAACCACAACCAAGTTATGGTTAAGATTATCTTCCAAAGCGAAGCTGTTTAATTAGTCAAATACAAGGTAAACAACATATACAACTTATAAGCATTTTATCACAGACAGTGGCAAGATGTCAATTTATCATGCAGTGAAGGTTAACTAGTCGATGGCACACTGAAAAAGTGTCTGTCTGTCTGCCAGGACTCCAACTCTCACAACATTAGTTCCAATTATCTAACCTGACATTAATTCCCATCACTAGAGCAGTCCTTGTGAGAAAGTATTAACATGTATAGAACACAAACAATATCAAATCCCCACCCTAATCTATCCACCAAAGACAAGACGTGACAACTGCAATGTCAACGTCCCCTGATGCTTCGACAGATGCTAAATGTTCATCATTAGAACTTGCGAGAGCTAGAGCTAGCTAGCTAACAATTAGCTGTTTTCGAGCATGATGTACTTATCAGCGAGTGCCAACTCCGAGGCATCCAAAAAATGTCATACATAGCATACACAACAATGTCTCTCATTACCTGAAAACTATCTATTGATATAGATAACTTCACGGTTAAGCCAGCTCATTCTATGTAAAGCATTCCAGCTAACGCTACCTAAAACGTCGAAGGCCGCAGCAGCCGTAGCGCGCTGCGAGTAGAACTGGGGGTGTGTGAAGATTGGTCGACCACCTTGCTGCTTAAAAGGGTTTCAACATAATTTGGCAATACAAGCATGATATCTCTGGCTCAAATTTGACAGACTATGAACAACAGAATTTTTTTTCTTTTGATTACCTGTTTATACCACTGTGAGGAAAACTCTATTTACAGCGTCCACCTCTGAATGTTCGTCTCGACAGTGTTCTACTTACGTCATCTCCACTCGCCAGGCTTTGTGTCAGACGTAAAAACCTGCGACAGTCCTGGGTCAGCTCAGGACCAATGAAAGCACAGTTTACGTGATATTCTCCGCCCTTTTTCTGAAATAAGCCAATTATTTTAGAGAATCTTAAGAGGAAAATTTCTCACGTCCAATCAAGAATCCCATTTTATCAACAAACTCGTTGCAAGGAGTGGACGACAATTTTCCATCTGTTACCTCGATCTAAAGGAAAATACAAAAGCGTACGGAATTTGTTCACCACTCGTGTTCATTTTAAGGCAAGTATGCGCTTAATGTTGTTATATTGTTAATATTTCCTCAATTTTTCTATAGCTTTTCGAGAGCAAATGTGATGGCAAGCATTTGCTAAACGGCTAATAACGTTAGCCAGTGAGTGAGTACAGCTAGCTTACTTCAGACATTCAGACGTTAATGTTACACATGAAACCAAATATATGAGAGGGAAAAAAAGGCAAATAGGTGTCCTACACTTCCCTGATCCCCTCTATGCGTAGAAATAATTCAGAAGACTTTGTAATTGGTATACGTTATTGTTTACTTATGTACTATCTTGCTAGCCTGCCAATGTAACGTTAACGTGTGAAAAGGCAACAACCATGACGCTATGGTGACAGCTAGTTAGTAAAATCCCGATGCATCCATTAATTTACAATTCCACAGGTAACGTCAATGCCTTGAAACATTATTTATAAACGCTCTTTTGTACGTTATTCATTAAAAGTCCAATAACTTAGCTGCTACACTCAACTGACAAAAACGTTCTTATGGTAACGCCGCCGTTGACCCAGTGACCCAAAGGGGTAGAACATCCTTATGGTGGATGGGCTTATTGGAACGTTTATTTGATCATGTCTAACTTGAATATTGATCTGTTTTTAGGGCTTTGTAGTTGTATGGGCTTTTCGAGGTGGTAGCAAGCTTACTGTCTTCAGGCCCCATGTCTTTTCTGGTGGGTGAATTAATTTACTAAATATCTGGTCTTCAAGTCTTTGTTCTTCACATAGCTTTGAAGATAAGTGATTTAAGTGTTTTATGTCTTCTTAATAGCGTTGGGTGTCGGAGAAACTAAGTGTGGAGAGCCTGAGGGACTTGGAGTTATTTGGAGGTGAGTGAGATGTAAACATGCTCTGACACTGCTCATGAAGTTGGAAAATCATTGGTCCTGGAGTTACTCAAGTAAAACCGCCACCTTCCAACCTGTCAGTTATGGGCAGAGCCTATATGGCCCTTAAAACTTGCCACAGTTTGTGTAGGCATAGGCTTACTAGAAGTTGACAACTTCAAAGTACCTCTATGTATTTAAGACTTGAAAAGGTTATTTGCAGCTCTGCTTGCTTCAAGGGGTTGATGCTGTAAAAAGCTTTTGCTTGCTGTCATTGCTTGCAATGTTTAGGGAGTTTTTTTCTGCAGCTTTCTTTGAAGTTGTTCATCCCTGTGTTTATGTGAGGTGTCCTTTAGCCCAGGCCTGTGCTTGTCAGCATTGTGTACTTTCTATACTGTTTGCTTCAGCTGATATGTAAACTAAATGGAAAAAAAACTTTAGTGAGAATTATTTAGGTTAAATGTTGCAGGCCTACAGAATTAAACGGACATCAAGCAAGGGGGGCAATACCAAAATAATGTATTTTTGTTCCTGTAAGATCAGGAGAGTGTGTGATATGCGTATGCTTTGGGCTTCTGGCTGATGGCTTATGCTTTTTGCTCAAAACAAAGATTTTTAGATGTATTCACTATTCTCACAGAAAATACCCTGTAAAGATTTTAATGTTGGAAATTGTATTTGCATTATATGAACAGAAATCACTATGGGTTTGCAGAGTAATGAATGAATGCATGCAGTCAAAATAAGGATTGGGAATTTGCAGCTCCAAGAAAACCTATGGGAATATTGCAGTATTATTTTGTGCCACAAAATACTTACACAAGATTTGAGGGACCTGTGGTATTGTCAGCAGTGTACTGACTGAGTGTCTCCTGGTTGTAAGGCAAGGGGGTGGAGAAAGTGTAGATTTGCCCATTCTTTGCTTTTGCTCTTATTTATCCGTTCCTCCATTCCCTGATCATTGCATGATTTTTTCCCCCAATACAATGTGAATGGTCATGGAAACATCTGTTTTTTTCCCCACCAACTCTCCATCATTGGCTGCTTCTTGTTACCATGGCAACAATGCATAGCTACTGGAGTACCTTTGTGTGGGTCAGGCAAAACGGCAACAAAAAATGAATCCCTCAAGGGTTGGAAGACTTAATTAACTGCAACTGCTATTTCAGGTTTCTCTCCCAATCAGGAGTTTCTTTTATATGACTATTGTGAAGCCACAGGTAAAGTATCGTTATCATCTTGTGATGTAAAAGATTGGGGTTGGCTTCAGACTTGTATTCAGCTCTAAAGAAAAAGTTTCTTCACATCTCAGAGGTGGGAGGAGGATGATTATTGACATGCCTTTTTTAGTAGCTCTCATGTAATTAATACCAGGGAAGTTTGGGTTCATAATACCAGTTCTGGGTTACCAACTATATTTAGTATCACAGGTGTCAGAGTGTAAAATTGATTCATTCTGTCACAATTAGGCCTCTAGTTTTTAAAATGGTAGGGTTAGGCTATTATTCTGAAGTCAAGAGAAAGATTTATTTAATCAAGACAGATTTAGATGTAAATGTAATCTCTCAGATCACCTGGCCCTGGCTGCACCTAGTTCCAAGCGTTTTCCAAGAGCACCCATTAAACACCAAACCTCTTCTGTCTATTTGTATATGTTTCTCTTGCACCACTGACGTGGTTTCTCTATCCCAGAGCAAGCTCAGGCAAGCCCACACAGGAAAGTAAGTGCGGCACCTCTGGTACGGCTTTCACAATCCAACAACCTGTGTGTTTGTGTGTGTGCGTGTACTCAGTCACTATGTCTGATTGTGGTGAACGTATGGTCTTGTAAAGTGTGAGTATGTGTGTGCACATGAGCATGCAAGATGGTGACTGTCTGACTATAGTGTTTAACTGGTGTGTTCCAAATGTATCCTCCAGACTGGTTGTGTTTTTCTGGTTTTAAGCAGTGCTCCAGCACCAAATATTGCCCTCATATTCTCTGATATGTCATCATCTGAATGAGTGAATCATTTTTCCATAGGTCTCTCATAGTCACACTTGTGCAGTGACCAGTAATGGTCGCCATTACAAAAACTGTGGTGTTTTAACAGAGCCTAGTATTCCAAAATAACTGAACTGAAATCCTTGAAAATAAAAAATATATAAGGCAAACATTCCCCAACCAACCAATCCAAACAATTTTAAAACTGTTACTACAAGGTAATGATCAACTATTTGGTATCCAGAGTATCCAGTTGTGTAAATGAGAATTAAGATAGCTGATTCCTTTTCAGCGATTTCCGTCTACTTTATTGGAAAGGCTTCAAAGACAAGTAGTTAATAGAGACAAATAACAGCATCTTTGAGGTGAATATAATGCATTTACACAAGGCTAAGCATCCAAATTAGATTAAGACTATTAGATTATGCTGATATTGTCCTTCTCTTACTCTCTCCTACCTACAGATATACTCATGATTTGTTTTCATATATGGGTGAATGAAGGAATTGATGAATCTGTGCCATGCTGTCTGTGCCATGCAGGACATATAAGATATTTATTAGGAAATATATTCAAGGAAAGTATGGTAGTTGGGTTCTGTTTTGAACCAGAGAAATACACCCAGTTAAGATACGTTTTCAGAACACCTTGTTACACCTCATAACTCTTTGAGAGACTTTGAGTGTGTGATTAAATGGATTTGTGTGTGTGTGTGCAGTATGTGTGTGTGCAGTATGTGTGTGGTCATGCTTGTTTGCATGTTATCATGGCGCTGCTGAATGCGCTTCTTGTGATGCTGCTCATCTTCCTCCACTCATCCGTCAGTGTTTCCTTGTGTCAGACAAATAGGTGAGGGAGGGATGGAAGAAGGGATGGTGATGGATGTGGAGCAGAGGGTGACTGGGGTTTAAGAATTACACATTAGTGTGTGTCTATCAGAGGCAAGTGGGATGGGTAAGGAAATACTAAGCAGTGCTCAGAAGAAAGATGGGGTTTGAATGTGACAGTTTGCGAGGTGACAGAGGTTATCTTTTGTTTGAGGAGTTGACCACCATGTTCTAATGTAGTGCTTTTCCTTTCAGAAAGGACAGAGTTAAGAGACACGCCTGTTTTGTTGACAGTAAACAGACCAATCCAGAGTCTTATACAATGTTGACACATGCTTGACAAGCCAAGCTAAAGTTTCAAGTTCAAAAACACATTGTTATTTGGGATATAGAGGCAGAGCATGCAACAAAGCACATGATGTGCATGGAAAGCCAAATAAATACCATACTAACACAATCGAAGGATGTTTATAAAACATGTCTGGAACGTGTCTGACTTGTTTTGTCTGGTTTTTTGAACCCTCAGTCTGGTGTATAAACTTCTTTGGATTTGTCTTTAGAAAAGATAAGGGAAGAAAATGAGAGGGTAATTGATTGGTGAGGAGGAACAAACTGGTTAAATATTGGCTGAGGTTCATCTGGGGACTAAATTCACATTCACGTAAGGCAGAAACCTGGTTCACTCATTAGCTCACAGCTGAGAATGTGGAGAGGGGGACGAAGGATCACAGCAACACACGGCGGCAAACCACAGAATCCACACGTCTCCGCCTTACTGCACTGGTAACCACGGAAACCTCCCTTGATGCAGCTTACATGACCAGCGCCTGCTGCTAGTGATCAATTTCCAGCCCTCTACAGAGCCACTGCCTCAGGAGATCACGCTTCCCCTCAGAAAGCACTTCTGGGTTTAGTTATTATTGGAACCATCCAGTTGGTCGAATAGAATAACCCCGAAACCATATTCACCATCAATTTCCTGTCAGTTATTCTGACAAGCAGTAGCTGATTAATACATTCAAGCTTTTGGAGTGGCTGGAAGTTGAGGTGGAGATGATAATGATAATAATAGGCATTGTTGTGAGTATATGTGTGAATGTGTAACACATTTCAAGCTTGACGAAAATAAAAGACAGTGTGAGAATGGGGAACAGACACTACCAGATGCATTTGTGTGGTTGGATGCCTGCTGTTTTTTCCTAACACAGTACATGGGTTTCCAGATGGTGTGAAACTCAGTCGTGTGAAGCGGTATTTTGGAGACTCATTTGCATTTGGCATCATTCTCTCAAGGGGAGAGAAATGTTTTTTTATTCCTGATTTAAAAAAAAAAAAAATATATATATATATATATATTCTTTTTTTTAAGTCAGACAGCTACTTAATGCCTTCCTGCTGTTTCCCAATCTTTCAAGCTAGATTCTAGATCAGGCTAGATGCTTTGCAAACTGAAGGGTCTCCTTGTACTGTCAAAATTAAGTTACTTCTGAGGAATGTCTAACTTAAACCAACATTTTCCAGCACTCTCAATCCACTTGCCCACAGACATATAGTAGGAGTCCAGACAGCTTTTGGGCTAACAATAGCCTCTCTTCCAAAGATAACTTTTCTCTCTCCCATCTACCTATGTTGTTAGGCCCATGAAGAAAGCCAAGAATCCCTGACCTCTCTCCCACGAAGGGACACTATGGGAAGCTTTCTGCCTGACAGCAGCTCTTATGAGCTCCTCACCATCATAGGTAGGTCCTAGGCTTCAGCCCATGCTAACCCATTCCAGGTTTGTTCAGTGTCTTTGCTCTGTTGTCCAGGGTATGGAATGTTCTCTTTCTGGTCACAGGTAAGATAAGGCAGGTAGTTTTTGTTTTGTTTATTGGGTATTTTTGCTTTTATTCAGATAGGACAGTCAATAGTGACAGGAAGCAAGCGAGTGGGAGGGAGTGATGGGGTGGGATCAGGAAATGGCTGCGGGTCCCCGGTTCCAAAATGTTGTACCATTTGGTTTGCACCACAGCTCCCCCATGTTGTACCACTTGGTTTGCACCACAGCTCCCCCATGTTGTACCACTTGGTTTGCGCCACAGCTCCCCCATGTTGTACCTGCACCACAGCTCCCCCATGTTTTGTTTGTTTTTATTCTGTCATGATCTTTGTGTAAATCTTTGGTTATGCAGGTCGAGGTCTAGAGGATTTGATGACGGTGAATCTAGCCAGATATAAACCCACAGGAGAACATGTGGCCGTCAGACGTATTGACTTGGAGGCTTGCACCAACGACATGGTCAATTACCTACAAGTATGTATGTGGGTGTAGTACGGAAAAAAACATTTCCTGTATATTGGTGCCCTTTCATATATTTGTCTGTTTTTAGACTTTCTTTATTTCACAGTTTTCACTATTTCCAGATTGAATATTTTTACTTGTCACTTGTCAAGTAACTCTGTCCCTGTCCCTCACACAGGGGGAACTTCATGTTTCACTATTTCCAGATTGAATATTTTTACTTGTCACTTGTCAAGTAACTCTGTCCCTGTCCCTCACACAGGGGGAACTTCATGTTTCCAAGCTGTTCCACCACCCCAGCATTCTCCCTTACAGGAGCATCTTCATAGTGGAGAATGAACTATGGGTTATTACTCCGTTCATGGCCTATGGTAAGATCAGATCAACATAGAGTTACATTCCTCCTCAATCATGATTGATATTTAAAAACAGGATCAGTCTGCAGGCTATACGATAAGATCACTATGCAGACCATCTACAAATTAAAGTGAACTTTCAGTTGCATTACCACTAGATTCTGCAGTTGAACTCAAATAGAGGGACTTTTATATATTTTAATATTTTTAATATGTAATGAACCTAACTGTGTGTAATGATCTTTGCTGGGAATGAAATCCCTTGCTCTTCAAAGGCTCTGCAAGAGATTTACTCAACATCCACTTCAAGGATGGCCTGAGTGAGCTGACCATTGCTTACATTCTGCTGGGTGTTCTTAAAGCCCTTGACTACATCCATCATATGGGCTACGTCCACCGGTAAGACACCCATACACACACAAACTACACACATTGTTAACAAGCTTCGATAGCTAGTTTGCAGAAAATGGCAACAGTTTCCATTTGTTTTACTTTGTTTTGTCACATATTTATTATTTTGGTGGCTATATACTATTGGTTTTGTAACTTCGTAACGCTCAAAACACCAATTTAGTCGTATTTGAAAGTCCTTGGTTTGTCTTCAGCTCTAATTTGGTTGTCGCACCCCCGTGAACTCTGTGTGTATGTGTTTGTTTGCATGCAGTAGTGTGAAGGCCAGTCACGTGCTGATCTCTGCAGACGGCCAGGTGTACCTGTCTGGCCTGAGGAGCATCTTCAGCCTGATCCGCAATGGCCAGAGAGCACGTGTCGTCCACGACTTCCCCCAGTACAGCATCAACGTCCTGCCCTGGCTCAGCCCAGAGGTCCTACAGCAGGTACGGGACTGTTTTTAGATGTTTAGTTTCAGTGTAGAGTTATTCAGTAATTCCTGGGTTCTGACTGAGGCATTCGGACCCATTTGCATCTAAGCGCATCGTGTCTCACAAGCATTGCTTTGTTCTGTAGAACCTGCAAGGATATGACTTCCGTTCTGACATCTACAGCCTTGGCATCACAGCGTGCGAGTTGGCCAATGGCCATGTGCCCTTCAAAGACATGCCAGCCACTCAGGTAGGCAGAGCTGGGGAATCTTCTAGAAAAGCTGCTGCTAGCTTTTGGAGAGCTGCTTTGTTTTTGTTCTCCTTATTGCACCCCAATAAGTCCACTTGTGCTGTGTTGGGTGTTTTCTTGGTCTTCATTGTCCCTCTCTGTCTTGTCCCTGGTCTGTCAGATGCTTTTGGAGAAGCTGAACGGCACGGTGCCCTGCCTCTTGGACACCACGACCATCCCCCCGGAGGAGTTGAACATGAAGCCCTCGCACTCAGGTGCCGACTCGGGCATCTGTGAGGGTCCTGGGGGTGGAGTGGCCCGCCACGCCAACGGTGAGCCCTCTGCCGCCTCGGGGGGTCACCCTTACAGCCGGACCTTCAGCCCCCTCTTCCACGGTTTTGTGGAGCTCTGTCTGCAGAGGGACCCCGAGAAAAGGTGAGCTGCTGTCTAAACTCTCATAGGCCCCTCTGTTAAGACCCTCTACAAGAGACTCTGATGTTACCAACCTAAATCCCCACATGTGGGAAGAAAGTGTATGTGAAATGTACAGTACATAAACTGTAGACAGTTAATCAGAGCGTTCTAAACATTGTCCATTCTTAGTTTGTTCAAGTGTTTATCCACGATTACGATTTTATTGATTTTTCTTTCAGACCCTCTGCAAGTATACTTATTGGTCACCCCTTCATCAAACAGGTGAGTGTGTTTGAGGTGCAGCAGCACAAGACAGCAGATGTCAGTTTTTATGAACATTATTTTTTTTTTATGTAGTTATGCGCCATGATGGACTTTTCTTTACACACTAGTAAAAGGCTTCTAGGGACTTGTGACGCAGCTTGCTCACCGTCGTTCTTATTTATCTCCCCCACACCCAAACGAATCGACCCCTGGGCCCCAGATCAAGCGGCGTCCCTCAGAGGCTCTCCCTGACCTGCTGCGGCCCATCTCCCCCATCACCAGCTACGAGTACACCCAGCAGCAGGACTCGCCCTCGGGCCTGGCCAGCTTGGAGTCTGGCCTCAGCCAGCTGGACGTGGACGACTGGGACTTCTGACTACTGGGGAGAAGCAGGGAGGAGGAGGAATGAAGAAAAGGGAACAGGATGTGAGCCGTGCTGGACGGAAGGTGCGCTTTGGTGCGGTGTCCAGTTCCCGAACTTGGACTTATTGGGCGTTTGTCCCCTATTGTGTGTCTCTTGAACACCCCTTGTAAATTGGAACCGACGCTGGTGTTTTGTCTCCTCGCGTGAACAGCTTCACCAGCCAAGCTGGTCCTGCTGTCTTACTCTGACTCCTTTAAAGTGAAGAAACCTTGTTTTTTCACACACATGGGTTGCCATTTCTTGAGAAGCCCACACCAGTCATACTTAATGATAAGGATTAGGACAAGAAGGGATGGATGACGCTGTATTTTGGCCATAGGGATGTTTGAAGTGTGATGTTTTCCTACAAGGTAAAACTGAACTGAGTGAGAGGGATCCAGATTTTGACTTGACCTTTTTTTTCTCTCCGTTGATTGGTGGTGGTGGTGTTACTGGATCTTTAGCATGCTTGCATTGTGGAAGAGTGCACAACTGTCAATCCATTCATTAGTGTTGTCCAATCACAGCATTACATAGGCAATGACTGAACAATCACCTCATCTTACCAGCAGAACCTGAACCAGTGAATGACCAGGTGAGTGAATGCCATCAAATGGACTTTGCCACAAGGGCAGGAGTCCTTGACTCAATGCTTAATTTCAGCAATTTGATGTGAATGACTGATGGAAGTAAAGTTCTTGAGTGCACTCAAGTCTGCAAATGGTTTGCGCTGAACTGGGATAATTTCAAAAGCCTTGTTGAACACAGCAGTAGTTTAGATATAGGTTTGTCTTTGAGGAGCTTCTGTTGCACCTGCTACTATTAACGTGTCCATTTACCAACTGAATGTTACAGCAGTGTTGCTTTGATCTTTGTTGTGTCTTCTTTCTGTCTGCATGGATGAGAGTGGTACATTTATTTTTCTTCTTGAATTCTGAACCTCTCAACCTCAGGACTTTGGATTGTATATTGTTGACATGCCAATAAAAGTGAAATGTAAAAAAACAAAAAAAAACATTTTATTCCAAAGGTTTGCACTGTTCCAAGAATAATACAGATATCAAACATTAAAGTCAACACATAATTAAAAGGATGCTGGACATGATGCTAGTCTTCCTCTTCAGATGGTGGCTGGTCAGTGGCAGCTTGTTGCTTTGCCAACTTTGCCATCAGTTCTAAGAGAAATGAAAAACCTTTGATCAATTTTCGTACATTAATTGCAAACAATATCTGACAACGTACAAAGCAGCTTTCGATTTTATGGATTTTACAGCCCAGTCAAAATCTATCTTGTGAGACCAACTTTGAGCTTCAATGACTGTGATGCTGACCTTTTGCTGGGTTGAAGACGCCATTGGTCTGGACATTGCACACGTAACACCGCTTGGATTTACGGTAATGCTGAAGGGCGCAGGCCTCACAGAAATAATGCCGACACCTGAAAGGACAGACACTGGCCGTTATGCGCACTAAAGATGTTACGGACCCAGACAGTTCCTGTTTAGGATGACCCTTTGCACAGAAATTCAGCTGCAAGAGAAGTTGCATAAGTAGTTCAAAAGTGATAAAGAATAAACCTTACTTTGTTATAATTGGGTTTTTGAAGGATTCTCTGCAGATGAAACACTTAAAGGGGAAGTCTTCGTCATCACTGCTAATTTCATAGTTCTCATCATCTAGACAGTTAAAATATAATGATGTTAAGGTGCAGTATGCCACTCTTGCGATAAGATGGTAATCTTGACAGCAAATCAAACTACACCCCTGCTTTCTGTGTTCCTGAAATAACATTTGGATTTTCTGAAATTCTTTATGGCTCAGTCTGAGCCACTGCTTCTCATGTACAGAGCTGGGGCTGTGCCCTTTGTGTAGGGCAGCCGTGGCCCACTGGTTAGCACTCTGGACTTGTAACCGGAGGGTTGCCGGTTCGAGCCCCGACCAGTGGGCTGCGGCTGAAGTGCCCTTGAGCAAGGCACCTAACCCCTCATTGCTCCCCGAGCGCCGCCGTTGTAGCAGGCAGCTCACTGCGCCGGGATTAGTGTGTGCTTCACCTCACTGTGTGTTCACTGTGTGCTGTTTGTGTTCCACTAATTCACCGATTGGGTTAAATGCAGAGACCAAATTTCCCTCACAGGATCAAAAAAGTATATATACTTATACAAACACCAGTGTATTTTGAGTGCACACAGTGAAGAAACACAAAGCTACAGGACTCTCAGAAACAATAGTTGAGTTTGACAAAAACGTTTGACTTAATTTTTTCCACAATTACAGGCAGCACCTTTCAGTGCCAATAGTAAAACAAAAATCAGCTTTTGAGGAAAACAGCTAATGGATAACACTTACATCTTCTGCAGTACTGTCTGATAGTGGTTAAATTCCATATTGCTTTTTTGAAAAGTGACATCAATAACTTTACTCACCGTTTGCACCATATCTGCCTTCATCCAATTCCCGTTCTATCTGCCAGCCATGTTTGTAGTCTGAACGGTCATGCAAGAACTTACAGCTGTCTGAGAAGAAAACCCCAAACAGAATTTTAAATCACTACCCTCACCAACGTAAGAAATATAACAAAGCCGTTCTCAAATATCCAGCATGTCACCGTTCTCAGTATGACACTCACCTCCAAAACCACAAAAGCCTGTTTCTTTGTAGTCTTTGCAAATGTCTGGCTGGTAGTCCCACCTCACTGTAGCCCTGAGGTGCTCTGGGGCCCTAATGGGACCTTTTCTGAAGCAAGGGAAAGCAGTATGGAGAGTGACTGATAGACACTCGGAAGAGCGACCTGACTTTTATATATTGCATCAAATTTAGTTGCTTCTGTGGCACAGTTCTGGGTCTTCTGTGCCATATATGAAGTAATTGTGAAATAGTGTGTATACACTGTAAAGTTATTCAAAGAATTATTGATATACTCATATTTACAAATAGAAATGTGGGTGCGGTTTAGACTACTCTGACATGCAACTTTGTAACCGGTATATACATCTACCTGACCATTCCTGAAGACGCATTTCCCATAGTGGAGTCCTTGGGCTTAATGTACTTGTGGTAGTTGTTGATCCCACGATACACCTTGTCATCGTCTTTGCCAGCCAGCTCCTTAATACAGGAATGAGTGAATGGAGTATTAACAGCAGGGGATACGTGCGCCCTATGCACAGTGAGCTACACAATTTGCAACATGCACTTCATACACTGGTATAAAGGTATAACTCTTCCTTCAGCAAATACAACCAGGGATGCACTGACCTCCTGAAGTTGCTGGCTGCGCTCAAAGATAGCCTGCGCATCTTTATCCCTCTCTGTGTCCAGCTGATAGGTAGCAGTAGCACCCATATCGTCAGGGCCCTCTGGTTTCTAGTGAATGTGAAAAGGGGGAAATATTAACCCGAATGATTCATCACTTACCCAAGACAAAATCCGCAAATGCACACATCAGTCGAGAGATACAGTACATATCACACAATGCAACACAATACGTCAATCATCACAATTTAGATAACGTTATCATTTCTTTGCCAAGCAACTTACCGCAGAGCGTGTAGATTTGTAGGACACGGTCACTTTCTCTTCTTCATGGTTAGCATCACTTTCACTTGATGAAACAACCTCCTTCTCGACTTTCTTAGTCTAAACGATTAAAACATGTCAGTTCACACTGCCTGTAAAACAACCTGAATATCAAAAACATTTGTGGCCGAGGACCACAGCAGGATTGGCCTCGATGTCACCCACCTTCTGAATCATTGGGTTCCCCGTCGTCTTCTTCAGCCTGCGGACAACAGTGCTCTTCTCCTCGTCACTACTTCCATCTTAAGTAGATGACACAGATCCACACAGCATTAATAATAACGTTGCTGCAATGTTGCGTTTCAGCTAACTGTCGTTCAAATCTGTTATCTCTGCTATTGTTAAACCCAAACTAGCTAACCTAGCTAGCTACGGTAGCTTCCCCAAGATAATCCGTGCGTTATGATACTCTTTCGTAGATGAAGGTGACACGCTCACGCTCACTTACCTTTGTCGCTACCACTGGCTTTCCTCTTCCGAGCACTAAACTTCTTGTTAGATTTTTTGAACAAAAATGTGCAGGTGGGCTTTGAATCCCCAGATTCCGCCATCTTTACTCACCATCAAAACATTACAAATTTACAAGAAGAGCGACTGTTCCTGTTTGAAAATCACATGACGCTACAGCGCCCTCCAATGCATTGGAGTTGGCAGAGTTACAGCCGTCTGTAGCATTCTAGGCCTACTTTCTTGTACAATTCAGAATATCCCTTTTCTCTTATCTCTGATGCCATCACGTGGTAGTAAAGAACATTGCAGACTGTACTTTTCTGTGATGGTGCCATGGATAGGCTATTACTTAATTAGAGCCTATTATGATATATAGGCTACATTGGGTAATTTAGGCTAATTAGCCTACCCCACAAAAATATTTCCAGAACCCTTTCAAAACCATGGAGTTGCATGTTATTTGGGGAAAGATGGCCTAAGATTGATTTGTGTCAAACTTAAAAAAAAAGTGGACCCTTGATGACAACACAAATAAAACACTGTCACGCTAGATTTTAGATTGGCCTGCTTGTTATTTTCTGTTTCTGGTCGAGATTCGCAATCTCACCTCCTTTATTTCGGGGTCTGTGGTCTTGGGGAGTAGTTGACAAACCGCGCTCGTGAGACGTCGCTCCCCATCGCAAACATCATTGATGAAGCGTGAGGAACCGTGACCCCGGTGCATTTTGTATGGCAAGAAAGAGAGGGTGGTACAGGTCTACCGAAAGGCTTCGAGCAGCCAAATGGAGCGTGGCTGCATCCAGACCGCGATGGCTATGGGTCTGACATCGAAAAAGGCATCTTCTCGAAACGTTGGCGTGGAACGCAAGAACCTCATCACCGTTTGCAGGTAGTCCAAGTCTGTGTTCGGTGATGCAGCTCTTTCATTTGCTGTGTAGCTGCCGGGCTACGTCAGCATGAAATGCACATTTCCCTCTAATATTAAATCGTTGCTTATTCTGTGCTCTGAAATTGCACTATTTATCTGGTTTCGCTGTTTTCATTTTTTAATGAGAAGAAATAAGAGTAGCCTAGACGTTTCTTCTAGATAATGCGGGAAGGCTGCGGTCGGCATCATGGTTTGACCGATGATGTTAACGTTGGGCCAGTCAGAAGGCTATGTAAACATTCAGTAGGCTAGGCTATATAATTGCACATTAAATAGGCTATACAACAGACTACGAACACTGTCTTTTCATTTTCTGATTTTGTGTAGGCTATTTGGGATGTAGGCTATCGACTGGGCAACTTTAATAGCCAAGGCTATAATACATAGACATTAAGGCTATCTTCAGGTGCATCTCGTTTAGGATAATTGAATGACCTATTCGCCGTCTTTTGCATAGGCAATGCGGCACGGGCTAGATATTGTCCAACCAAAAACTGCGAGGACATGCGTTGAGGCTACAAACATGATGGAAAATGTTGCAAATGACTACATGGGCATAGCCCTTGGGCAGTGTGGTGCGGTGAACGTAGCCTAGGCTATATGGCCCAAAGACAGAGTAGGCTGGAACATCAAGACAAACCTTTCATTTTATTAAGACAACTTTTCTAAGATATTTGCCCAGCTAGCCTTCAGAAGCTTATTTGCTGCAGCCACCCAGCTTGAGCGATTGCGCCATCACGCCCGTCCAGTGTCCTGTGATGCAAAATGCCTAGCTGAGCTCGCAGGTCCTGGGATCTTGCCAGTTCAGACACTGCAATCAGTCAACTGTAGCCACTGTTTGGGCAGGAGAAATATTAAGGGAAAGTTATGTCTGATTTTGTTGTTATCCAAATGTCCTACCGATGTTGAAACCATGTTGAAACTTCTGCAGTGCTGTATCCTGTTGCTATGGGGACTTTATTGATGATAACTCCAGTGCACAAGCAAAGCATCACATGACAATAACACTGGATTTTACGTTTTTTACATTTAGCCATTTTCCATCAAATTGATCCATATCCTATAATAGCTCCAGATTGAAGACAGTCAAATATTCTCAGACTCTCAGTTGACCCATGGTTGTTTGTAGCAGCTGTTTTCTTCTTGTTTAGGGATCACATGAAAAGCATAGAATCCTTTAAAGCACAATCTCCATTTGTAGGCTATGTAGACCTACTGTGAATGTATTACATCCTAGACAGGTGGTAATGTCTGTATGTGTGTTTGTGTGTGGGTGTGTGTGTGTTCTTCCTAACCTGCTCCGATAGGATAGCTTCGGCATTATCTGAGAGCCACTGCATTATTCTTGAGAGGAGTGTGAAGTCAGTGGTGTGATGTGGTTAAATCAGATACTCAGGAGTCAGGACAGAGCCAGTTCTGACCACACTCAGCCACCCAAGGGAGAACATAGCTCTGGGCGTGGCCCCTGGTGTATAAGCTCTGTCAATGGACAGAGGACCTGTCACTCAGACACGGGTCTGTCCAGACATAGCAAACCCATTGTCACATTGTTAGGAATGTCAGTGATGTCCTGAAGGACATGATTGTTCATAGGCAGAAGATGGACAGGTGTGACTTCAGCAGCAACAACACCACCCAACCCCCCCCCCCCCCCCCCCCCCCCCCCCCCCCCCCACACACACACACACACACACACACACACATTTCATGTTTTTAAACATCCAAGGCCTCTCTTTGGAGTCTGAGGGAAAACTTTTAAATGTATGCCATAAGAATACAGCTGGAGTCTGCTTGAGACAGAATCAGCAATGTTTATTACACATACTGCACCATGGTCAGACCTCACCCTCTGAGGTGCTGCCATTTGAAAACACTGATCGGGTTAAACACAGTATCACATGTAACATGCGTCAGATGAGAAAACAAAAGGAAAGAATTTCAAACATGGACTTAAGA
The DNA here is from genome assembly GCF_046254945.1 of Alosa pseudoharengus. Classification (NCBI taxonomy): domain Eukaryota; kingdom Metazoa; phylum Chordata; class Actinopteri; order Clupeiformes; family Clupeidae; genus Alosa; species Alosa pseudoharengus. The sequence continues at coordinate 17,303,566 of NW_027468774.1, forward strand.
CCTCGACGAGGATTAGGACTGTAGACAAAGACCTTCTTGTTCAAAGTGAGCTAGATCTTATAGATCTTTTTTCTATTTTCTTCTTTCCTTAAAGCAGAAAGACCACCCTTAATTGACACAAACTCTAAATGACGAGACAAAAACACCAGACAAAATACTTCAAAATAAAAGTTCAAACTTCACTTGTTATTACTGCCCTGAAGAGGTCATACACCCTCCAGGTAACTACCAAATTATTTAATGGCAAGGACCAACACTTATTTAGTTGTTGGGGTGTTCAAGCAACATTTAACTACTTTAAGCTATAGAATGACGAGAGGTTTTCAACAAGAGGTTTTCCACAAGATGTCAAGGAATTGCATCGCTCATTTCCCCTCACTGTCAGTTAGAATCCTCCGCTCCAAAATGGCACCCAGATCTGAGTAAGAGAAGACACTTCTTTCTTATCCCTTTTCAACTGGACATACTGTCCAACAGTATGGTCAGTTTAACAGACAGAGCAGATAGGCAGTGGAAACTGGACTTTTCCATATAGATCTTGAAATGTGAGGACACTACCTTGTTGTCTCTTGAGCCTCCCACCATATCTGTGTCCTACTGGCGGACTGCCAGACAGATTAGGCTGATGGAACCTAATATGAGTGAACCCTCATGATCCAATAGCCTTCATACTCCCAGGAACTCTGGGTCTCCAGCCCAGTGGTGTGGCTGCTGCTCAGGGCTCTGAGCTGGGCTGGGTTGGGCTGGGCTGGTGTAGTTTGGTGGAGATGATTGCACACTAATGCACAATGATCTGTGAAGCAGGACGGCCTGTATCCAGGGATTCCAGCAAATTGACTGCTGAGTTGTGTGTGTGTGTGTGTCTGTGCGTTTGTGTGCGTGTGTGTGTGTGTTTTGTGTGCATGTGTGTGTGAATGCATTGAGGCTGACAGACTTTGACAGGGTGGAGATCTTCATTTCTCACACTAGGTTATGACTGACTGAAGTGGTTATTTTTGCGAGGAAGCTATCTAATAGCAAACGTCCCCCTGCCCCTTCCCAGAACCAAACCAAAGAAATGAATCTAATACATGGAATAAATTAATCAAAATCCACATGTACTGTTAATGAAGCCTATATATGCTGTCATTTGTGAAGCTAACTCTACTTTGAACATTTAACATTGTATTATTAAATCCAATCACAAATGTAACTTTTTCCCACCCCAAACATACACTGTGAGACAATGACATCTCATATGGATAACTTTTTTAGGGTGAAGTGGACATCAAAGTAAAAGATGAACAGGGAGACTATGGCATCGCCTTTGGATATTGTGGCGTATCCCCTTGGCATAGTAGGGATACCATAAATCACTTCATCATTGTTTTAGAAGGATGTTTGGGTCCCGTGTCATTTGGTATGAGTGTAGGGTAACAGGGTTTGTTCTCTCTCTTATCATGAGTGGGATCTATCTGAGTGGATTTACAGTAGGCCAGAGAGTAGCTGTGACCATTAAAAGTCAGATCTCAGGAACCAGAATTGCACCTGTAGGGAGATTTCTGTTTGTAAGTCCAACTTGAAATGTCCTTGTGTGTCTTCTCATTCTAGGCCAAGGGAAAGTCTTCTAGGGGTAATGTCCTCCAGATCTAAATGTATCCTGGTTTTCAGCTACAGACAGATCATTTGTTGTCCCCTGATGTCTGCTTTTATTGATCTTGTGTGTTTCCTTAAAAATGTTGCAAATTGGCTTGTGATTTTGGATCAAAAATTCTTTTGACCGCTTAATATAATAATTTCGTTCTATTCAATCACATCAGTTTAGGTCCATTTTTAATGGTTGGGAACCTTGAAATAAAGAGAATGGCTGTTATAGAGAAACCAATAGCCTATGGTGTTGCAACCTCCAAGTGATCACAGCAGACGCTGGCATGGAGAACCTGAGAAACATAAATGGGAAAGTTAGTTTTTCCTCGAGGGACGTATGTAACCCTGCCCTTTTCACACAACAGCTTTTTTTTTTTTATTAATTATTTTTTATTATTTTCATCAAGAAGTAATACTTGATTGATTATTAACTTAGCTTATTTTCAAATGGGTATTATTCTCTCAAAACAGAAGCCAGGTGAAGGTTTATAACTATTTATTAAGTTCAGTCAAGGAACAGTAGGAATATTTCTTAACATGGCGATGTATGGAGGAGCTTTGGTACATTGCTCATCTACAGCAACATCTTAAGGACTGTGGGTTCCAAGTGACACGCTCAAAGATAGCATGGTCAGTGAACAGTGGATTCTCTTTGAGTTCAATCTACAGCAGAAAGGGAGAACCCAGAGTGTGGCAGTACCTTCTTTTCATTCTTAATTTTTATCTTTTGCCTTTCTCTGCCTTCCATCGCCTGTTGTTTACCCTCTCTGTCCTTTGCTATGTCTGTCTCGCTTCACCATTACCACATAAAAACTTCTTTCATCCACTCTTAAGAGGCTGTCCTATTGTCCATTGTAAGTGAGGTATAAAAAGCTACTCAACCAGCACTCTTGTAAGCACTTACAGTGAAAAGAGCGAAATCAATGTGGCCAAACAGCCCAAATGTCATGCATTGTTGTATGCTTAGCAAGTTTAACCTCTGCTCTTTGTTTAGCATAGGCTAAGAATTATTATGGTAATAAGGCCAGTACAACAGCTTAGATCTGTGAATGAACATGGTTTAATGTTAGCTCACCAGTACATTACTCTCTAGTCTATACCACTAATGACTCACTGACTTAATCTTCAAACTTTTTCAATTCTTTTTTTAATCTTCTTTCAGAATCCCTCGCATCTCCCTTGCCATAGAACTTCCTGAAACAGCTTCATTCCATCACACTGTCTTTGAGCTCTAACTGATTTCTGAAATCTCTCTCACCCATTTCCCAAGCTCCTACCCTCATATACACATGCATTGTACCGCCTCATTTTAAACCTGCCTCCTATACACTTTCAGTCCAAGAAATTATATAGGCCTAGGTCTGCACAGGCCAAAGACAAAAGAAGCCTGTATCATTTGGGTGTGGACCTCAAGTCTCAAGTGATGGGGTTATGTGTGCAGGCATTATACAACATTGCTATATATAACATGGCAGGAACAGTGGGGTCCATGTTTACTCGGGGTGCAAATGCAGTTCTCATTGATTTGGGGAGGGGAGGGAGTCAGACAGTTTACATAAAACAAAACACAGACTTATAGTAATTACTGTTGGAGTTTGTCTGACATCTTCTGAGTATGAATTTTCCCATGGAGACAAGTATGAATTTTCCCATGGAGACAAGGAGACAACTGCACTTCAAAAGCTTTTACGGACAGATAGCTCCCTTTGTTGCCAAGGGGACCATCTGTCCTGTAGAGGGAAGCCCACCCACACGTCTCCCTGCCTCTCTGACAGACACCCACCAGCACAGAGCAGCAGGAGAGGCCGGGGCCCAAACGCCGAGCCCCACAGTCAGATGGTCCTGCACATCCTGCTGAGAGAAGGGGAGGAGAGAGATGAGATGAAAGGAAAGGAATGGAGAAAGAGGAGAGCACAGAAGAGAAAGAAAAAGAGAGAAGAATTAAGATGTGTCAGAAGCAAGGAGTGTAGACTGACCAAAAATAGATATGGAGAATCTCATAGGGTATAAATATAATAAAGATTATTAACAAAACCCCACATGGAATCTACACACACAGACATCAACCCAGATGCCCACCAATTCACCCACATATATATAAATCAAACTCGCACAACAGTGAGAGTGGTCTAACGACAGACTGTACAGAGTTGCATTTTAACACACAGTACCACTCAGCGCTGGCAGAGGACCAGAGTGGGCGAGTTGGGGGGCACAAAAGACGTTTGTTACATGGCTGCACATTTGTTTTTCAGTGACGAATCGTACCAAGAGCATCTTGCTGAGGCCGCTGGGCCTATTTGCATCTCAGGCATGCCAGATATTCGACACCCACCCTCTTGTCTCACCCCCATGAAATACATCAACAATTTCCTTTAAACATCTGATAATCCCTCATTTTCACCAGACTCTCCTGCAAAATTAATCTCCATTGTGTGACCACAATGTCGGTCCCTAATATTAATCCAACCATGATTGTTGAGACTCATGTAAAGAAAGCCACTCATATTATTTCAGGTCCACACAGATGACCAAACCTCATCCTTTGCTTATTCACCAGGCTAGACACTGTATTTAATTCTGTGTTACTGTAGTAGGACATTCATTTTAGATAAGCACTTCCAGATTGCAGATCAACATCTATGACTATGGCCGCATCCTCAAGACACACAATTGGTCATTTTGACACAGTGGACTGCCATTCTGTAGTATGACATACCCATCTATCAGTTGGGCCAGGATCTTAAAAGGCAGGATTGTCATGATGAGGGCATAACAGCTAGGGACAACATGTTTCTTTGTGGTCTCATGAGAACATGAGAGCTGATTCTCAATGGGATCTCATCCTATCCAACAAGAAAAGCCCAAACACTTCATTTGAGTGAAGCCATTGTGGGACATACAGCCCACACCCAAACTCAATACTACAATCCTCGACTGCTGCTGTGATGCTGTCCCAAGCTAAATGAATGATTCATGTGCTGACGAGTCAGTTCAAATGATCCATAATGATATCAGACAAAGAAAATGAAAGTAAAAAAAGCAAAGTAAGCATCTCAGAAAGCACTTTGCAACCCTATATAGCCTACAACCCTATCTTTCCTACAGACACTAGGTGCACACATGCACTTTAAAACAAGGAATCATGACCAACAAAAAAAACAATGCTGAACTCCATCAAATGGCTGGAACTGGAAGCAAATTTGCAAAGAATACAAAGATACTAACCTGTTCTCTTTGTAAAATCCAGTAGAATCATAATTTGAAAAGAGAGAACAATCCTGGTCTTTGACAATTCAATCCTTGGGTAAGAAAGGGCAAAAAGAGAATCATGTTCATCTGAAGATGAAAGTAGACAATCCGTAGCGGCAGTTCCCACTGAAGGTGTCAAATCTTTGTTTCCCCTTGGCTTAATTTTTTTCATATTATTTAACTGTCACACCAGTATAGGTTACCCCCTGCACCCCCAACCATCCCCATCCCCACCCCACCCCACCACTATTGAGGTTCCCCCTTGGTGGTTAGAGGGTTTTCCGTTTGGGCAAGAATGCCTTTCGGAAAGATGTGGTCTTGGTTCCTCGGCTGAAGAAGGCACTTCCCATGGAGATCTTGGTCTTGCCGCTGGTGATGGTGGAGGTGCCCAGCGACGTGGTGCTCTTCCCCCGGCTGATGGACGAGCTGCCCATCTGGATCTTGGTCTTGTCCCGTTTGATAGAGGTGGTACCCAGGTTGAGGGCCGTCCGGCCCTCAGTAATGCTGGTGTTCCCCATGGAACTTCAGGCTGTTAGGGGCCCCCGAGCCAGCCTGGAAGATCAAGTTTTGTTTTTCCTATTTTTTTCTTCTCTTTTACCGTTTTTTTTTTTTGGGAAGGGGAGTCGGGGGAATTCCAGGGCAGGGGAACTTCAGCGAATGTTGCGGCTCATCGCATGCCCGAGTGGCAGCAGCACACCCGCGCAGTGTGCCTTCTTCTGGGTGTGATGAAGAAAGAGAGAGCGAGAGAGAGAGAGAGAGAGAGAGAGAGAGGGGGAGAGCAGATGCAAGTGTCCGCACTAGGACCAGAATGCTAAACGTAGACAGCGCAGCCCACCGGCAGCATAATGCTCTTGTTGAGCAGTCGGACGTGGGATCGGCTAGGCCACATACCACCTCTGAGCACCCTGAATGGACAGAGGCTGCCGTAGGAGGCCGCGGCCTGAAGCTGGGGGCCGATGGGACAGTGGACCTCATTGTCCCCAATGCTGGGATGCCACCGAAGAACACAGTGAGGGCCACATTGTTGTACAGTGGACAATCGGTGGTGACATCACTAGATCCTGTAGCATTGTACCCTGCAGAACTGCTCTCTGCTGGGGAAGAGGCAGCCTTTGGAGCTATACTGTACTCATCTATAGAACAAAGTGACTAAAGGATTATATATTTGTCCTCAGTTCAGAGCTCAAAGTCTTACATCGTCTAGTAGAGCATCTTACTAGTATCATCAGTTGCCATATGATGGACCAATCTGGAAGAGCATACACACAGGCAGCAATGTGTGGTGTTTGGTGCTTCCATGACACATTTGTTTCATGATGTCATGTTTAATCATTGTTTCAAAACATTTCTTTAAATCTATTTCAATTTAACTTCTCTCACCATCAATCTCTATACAGAATAATTTCTAAGTAGTTTCCTTATACATGAAATGTAACAATGGTGCTTTTCAATGTTTTCCCTCTATTTCATAGCCAAGTTAAGTCAATCAAAAAATGCTAAATAAGTTTACTTAAATCTGCAATTGGTGTATCCTTGTAATGTACTAACAATCTTTAAGTGGTGGGTTCATTTTAACAGCCGTTTTGCCCTTGACATGTAAATATGTTAATTGATGCATGACTTACAACTTAACTTTGACAATATGCGAATGAGGCACAAGAAAACCTACTGAAACCACTGAATTCAAGGGTACTTGAGTATAGCACTGAGTACCAACCAGTTTTACATCCTACTCAACACTGACGCTCTCTTGTTGTGAGAGAGTTAACGTCAGCTGTTGTAAAACCAGCTGCTTCATTCACGCCCTCACCCAGCACACACTAACAGCCTGTCTCATTCCATACACATTACATCGCCTTCACATTAGGATATTATTCAAAGGGAGGTTCCTAAACATCATGCGTTCCTCAGACAATTTCTCTCTTTGATAGGAGATTGGTCTGTCATAATCCTACATGTCGCAACAGGATAACATGCTTGTCATATTTGACGTTTTCTGCAAGGTCTTGGTTAAGCTGGTTAGCTTGGTTTAGCATTTAGCTCATCGTACATACCACTTGTGTGATGTAGAGTTCATCTGAAATGATGAAAGTATCTACATCCTCCAGTCTAAGTATTTGTGTGTGTGTGTGTTTGTGTGTGTGTGTTTGTGTGAGTGAGTGCTTGTGTGCATGTCTGAAGCAGTCACAGGTTAAAATTCCAATAAATGTTCCATTGAGACTCCCTGCCCCTTTTTACCGAGGTTTTGACCACAGTCACCGACTTCTCTCCCTTGGATATGGTGGCCTTGCTAAGGGAGCTCGTGGTGTCACCGTGGCTGAGCGTGGTCGTGCCCACAGCCAGCCCCGTCTCCCCCCTGCTAACCTTGGTCTTGCTCCTGGAGACGGACGTCCTTCCCCAAGAGATGGTCTTCCTGGTTTTCAATATGGAGGTCTTGCCTCGAGTGAACGAGGTCTTCCTCATCAAGAGAGATGCCTTCCCCTTGGGAGTGTCCGGCTCCTGTTCGTCAGTCGGTGTTTTCATTGCCCCTTGTCGTCCTGTTTGCCCTTATGTCTGTGTCTGCGTTTCCTTTTTTGTAAAATTCTAAGTGGTCCTTCGCTTTGGCATTAGTGCCTTTCGGAAGGACGTGGTGGTTGTGCCTCTGCTGAAGCTTGCTCTGCCCATCGAGATGGTGGTCTTGTCCCGTTTGATGGTGGACTCACCCATAGAGGTGGTGGTGACTCCACGCGATATGGATGAGCCGCCCATGGAGACGGTGGTCTTGCCCCTGGCTATAGACGTGCGGCCCACCGACAGGGCCGTCTTCCCCTCAGTGATGCTTGTATTGCCCATGGAGGACAGCCTGAGAGGAAGTGGAGGAAGTAGAAAGCCACTTTCGCCCACGAGGGGAAAAAAAAGAAGCAAATTCTGCTGTCCCAGCGGATTCCTTTTCGGCTATCGAGGAGGAGGCTCGTGGCTCGGCATGCCGCGCCTGTCGCGTGCCTCCTGCTCCGTGCCGAGGTCAGGTCACAGTGCTAGGTGGGGAGGTGACTGACGAAACGCTTCTAAGCAGTGGGAACAGCCCTAAATAGATCAGGCCACCACACGTAGAAAGGGGTGGGTTGAAAGTGTGAGTGTGGTGCGTGTGTGTGTGTGTGTGTGTGTGTGTGATGGACAGAAAAGGGAGAGAGAGAGAGATTCTGTCATTCTCTGATCATGGCAGTGTTCTTTTAAAAGCAAGACCAGGGGACTTGGAACCCAGCAGCTCAGACAAAGGTCTCCACGCCGACAGTGTCATCAGCCCATTGGTTGGGGCACAAGGGCACTGATTGTTGCTGCAGCCCTGGTAATTCTGCCAGGGGGCATTGTGAAGGGAGCATTGTGCTGCACACAAGACAATTGGGGATGACCTCAGCCACGCTTGGTGGCATCGCTCCCAAAAATGCCTGTTCTGTGGTGGGTGAGGCCTGAACTGCTGCAAAAGCCACCAAGTTCTCCTTAGGCTCCAGTGATGAAACAGCCCTCACCTCTAGCTTTCACTGTACACAGGCTGTCTTTCACCCACCAACACATCCATGTCCACCTAGTTTTTGTCCTTTTGGTTAGCTCGTACTGACCTTTGGCCTACTATGTATATAGATCTCTGGCTTTGGTCATCTGCCTCACACTCTATCACTCTCTCGTTCTCTCACACTCATCTACAGGTTTTCAGTGAAGACGCTCCTTGAGAAGTACACGGCGGAGCCCATCGATGACTCGTGCGAAGAGTTTGTCAACTTTGCTGCGATCTTGGAGCACATCCTCAGCCACCGATTCAAAGGTAATGTAGCAGGTAATGACACTGCTGTTTGCACCAACACAAACAAACCCACTTTTATTTACCAGACAACTTAGACATTTCTCATGGTGTCCTGCAGAATATGATTTTCAAACCTGGTGTCAATAACTATGGAAAGAAATGTATCAGAGGTCTAGCTCAAAGGAGCGCACAGATATGCTGTACAGTGTGTTTGCATAAAGGAGCATGTGATTACTGGCTCGTCGGCAGATGTACTCCATTGCATTTGTCCCTGGAGCAGGTCCAGGCAGCTGGTTCAGTTCTGATGGCCAGCGGAGTTTTTGGGACTACATCCGGCTGGCGTGCAGTAAGGTGCAGAACAACTGCATCAGCAGCATCGAGAACATCGAGAACATCAGCACTTCACGAGCTAAGGCAAGCAAGCAGACCATGTGTGTGTTTGTTTGTGTGTGTGTGTGTGTGTGTGTACAATTGCTATACTATTTTGGGACTCCTATTTATATTGTAAAGGCTGCTATCCAGAGGTATAAGAATATGACAGGACTGCACAATTTTCCAAATCGCAGTCATAATCACAATAAGAACCAACGCAATTACCTAATCGCAAAAGCTACAAATAATCGTGCATAGTGAATTTTGCCACATTTCTGACTTTTATATTCATTTCATCCTCCTTGACTATGCCACTTCTGGTTGGTGGGTGTGCAAAGTGACTGAGGGGCACAGAAATTCTGATTGTTAAGCTTCACAGTCAGTCGGAGGTGCTGTGCTTCTTGTGCAATGGGCGTGCTCATTAATCAGGGGTGGCACAAATTAAAGTGACATTTAGAATATTGAAATGAATCAATTCAAAAATCATATCGCAAATCGCAATTGCAATATCTGTCAGAAAAATCACAATGACATATTTTCCCCAAATCGTGCAGCCCTAATACTATACTGTAAATGCGGAGGTAACAGTCAGCAAATGAGCAGATAGTCAGACAGTGCCTGGAAATCCCACCAAGTCACCATACATGGCCTTTCCATCTCTTACTGTCACTGTGGGCAACAGGGTCGAGCGTGGATACGTGTTGCTCTGATGGAGAAGCGTCTTGCTGAGTACGTGGCCACAGCTCTCAGAGACAACCGCACTACCAGGTGAAGACTTCCAACGCTCATAACTGCATGACCTGTGTTGGTTAATTAATTACATCCATTGAGTTTTACTGGTATTTCTGTCAGAAATATACATAGCCAAAATACAACATATTAAAATATAGGAGACATTTTCAGGGTTGCTCTTTTCTTTCTCTTCTAACCTTGTCCCCTGGCTGTAACACACACGCGTGATGTAGGCGGTTTTATGAGGACAGTGCCATCATGTTGAGGGAGGAGGCCACTGTTCTAACTGGAATGCTCATCGGACTCAGTGCAATCGACTTCAGGTGAGCTCACAGGAAGCCAATAAGCCACACTTATCAGAAGATCTTAAAATGTATTTCTTTTTATCCATCAATCAGGCAATCAATCAATCTTTTTCCTTCATTTGCCCTAATGTTGTTGTTCAGTTTCTGCCTGAAGGGGGAGGTGTTGGATGGCAAGACTCCCGCTGTCATAGACTACACACCTTACCTGAAGTTTACTCAGAGGTCAGTACACCACATCTGTAACATCCAACTCTCCAAGCACCACCATTTCCTCCATTCTGAACCATTCAACATGACATCCATTTGAAAAGCATTGAAGTATTTTGTGTCAAAAATAACATGCAGCTTACTATGCCTGAGTCTATGCTGTAGCATATTAATGTATGTATGTTAATGTATTTTCCATTCTAGAGTGGATAAGAAGTCTATTTTTCACTCCTCTGTTTGCACGTGTGAGATACTGTGTGAGAAGAGACTATTACGACAAAGCTACTATGACGACTGTCTGTCTCCATGCATGACATGCAATGTCTTCTGTCCTACTGTTAAGGGTTGAATAAAAAACAATTCCATGACAACAAGAGCCAGATCTTAATCCATCAACTGTGAGGAGGCTCACACATTTACACGGCAGTCATGCATGTCCATGTAAACTATTGGGTGTATTCCCTTTCCTTATTAAGCGTTTAAACTTACTTTGCTACTTGCTAGTCTATTGGCATTTAGGAAATGCTGTTACCAGGAGTCATTCACAATAAAGTAGGCTCCTCTGAACAGTTGGGTCCTTTGGTTGTATATTAATCATTTTCAGTAAGACCTTCCAAAATGATTAATAGACATAGAACTCCACAATATTATGTACCCACTGAAATCCCAATGCTTCCCTGTGCCTATGCTTGACATGCAAGACATATACAGTATGCATTCATTGAATTGACACGGTACAAGTACAGGGATGTAAGGAAGATTATACAGACCCCCACCAGCTTATAAGTCCTCGTTCCTTTACATCTATGAGAATCTAATGCTGATTTCATGCATGACCGTTTGCTTTTGATCCAAATGTGACCCCCGTCAGCTATGACTACCTAAGCGACGAGGAGGACCGGCGCAGCGTGGACAGCAGCGCCAGTGAGGAGAGTGTCTCCGAGCACCCCTACATCCCACTGGTCACCGACGAAGAGAGCTGGAGCAACAAATGCCGCAAGATGGAGCAGCGCTTTAAGATTGTGTATGCACAGAAGGTAGGCTGGAAGCCATGCACTAAAACAGCCAATACCTTGCTTCTCTGTATTCAAGTCTGAATGTGTGCTCTGGCTGAGTTGTTGTTTGCCACTGAGGTGAACCTCATACAAGTCCTGGTTTACCAACGTACCCCAAAATGGCTACAGAACAGGACCATTCAGAGATGATCAGAAGGCTCCTGTGGTTTTCTCCAACTCATTCTCATAGTATGGTTATGTTTGTACTGGAGCTTGAATGGTGTCTGTCTTGTTTGTCTGTCTTTCATGTTGCTCATCTCATTCATTTTGTCTCTGGCTGAGGCCTCTCCTCTCCTCCTCTGGTGTGTGTGTGTGTGTGGTCCAGGGTTACCTGGAGGAGCTGGTGCGTCTGCGTGAGTCCCAGCTGAAGAATGTGGAGACCGAGAACAAGAAGCTAAGCTCCCGACTGCACGAGCTGGAGACACAGAGCCAGCAGGAGAAGAAGGAGCTGGAGTCCATCATACTGGAGCTCCAGGCACAGCTGTGAGGAGACATGCACACACCACACAAACACACACACACCATACACACACGACACACGCACACAGTCCACTATGTAGTGAAGAAGTTGAACATGTGCTGTACATTGGTCTTTTATTTTCAGACTTCACATGGATGATTTGGTGGAAACTCTTGTAAACACACGCAGTGATAAATACACATTTACATAAGTCGTCAGTCAAATCCTCACAATCTATCAGTAATACTCAGTTACAGTCATCATGGAAGGTGGCACACACACACACAGGGAGACAGAAAGAGAGAGTGAGAGGGAGAGAGAAGTCTACATTTCCTGTCTTTGTCTCCTTTGTGCAGTTCTGCCCTTATTCCCTGTGACTCCTCCCATTTGGCCAAAAACCTTTCCATCCCCCTAGTCAACCAATGGCCTTCCGTTCGAGCCTTTGACAACCAGAAAGACGTCAAGCTGTTTCGTCGGTAAGGAATTTTCATTATGTTTTTAATGGGTCCTTCTTCTAAATGTCAACTTTTGCATGAAACCCTTTTAGACCATATCCAAACACCTGTGCTTTATAAAGCCAGGAAAATCCAGGGAGATACTATAGTGTGCTACCTAATATATTTGCTACCTAATGTTTCTGGAAAAGCAGGATGTACTGAACATCAACATAAATTAAAGATGTGGGTTTACGGTATCTCTCTCTCTCTCTCTCTTTCTTTCTTTCTTTCTTTCTTTCTTTCTTTCTTTCTCTCTCTCTCTTTCCTCAGGAGGAGTTTGGACAGTTTGGATCACCTCTCGGCTGAGGTGAGCCTAAACTCTGATTCCCAGAAGACAGATGGCAAACAAAATGGAGATGCTGGCTGGTGTACAACGGGTAAACTGCTCTCTCACACACACACACACACACACACACACAGACACACACACACACACACACACACACACGCACAAAGTTTTGTTGCTTTCCCTCTTTATCACATATACCCAGAACAACAGCTTCTCAAAGTTATGCTCACACCCACATTAGCAAGCATCCGTCATGTGCAAAGATTTACACTGTGGCATTTTACATACATATGGAGACCTGCCTCTTCTATAATACACCGATTGTACCAGTTGTGTGGGTGTCGTCATGCATGCGGGCTGCGATGTGGGAGAGAAAAACAATAACCCTTGTATTCTTCGCACTCTTCTCCCCATCTCCTCTCTACTCTCCTCTCTGATAATATTCTTTCTTCCTGTCTATTCTCCTCCCGTATTATCCCTTTTGCTCTCATCTGTAGGGAAAGATTACACGCCCTCCATGCTGGGCCTGTGTGGCTCCCTGGCCTCTTTGCCCAGCTGTAAGTCCTTGGCCAGCCTGAAGTCCAGCGAGTGCTTGGTGAACATCAGCAAGGAGCCAACGCCTGCCGTCTCCCCCAGCTAGAGTGTCCTCTGACTGGGCATGAGTGGATTTGCCCTCCCCTCTCCCCCTTCCACTCCTTTCCCTTCCCACCTCTCTTGAAGTTCTGCCAGTCTCTCTCATCTGCACCACCACCACCACCAACCCCTCCTGGTCCTATAAGCTACCAGACTCTGCCCATCCCCTCTCCCCTCTCTGATAACTTCCCAACCACCCCTCAGTTCCTCAGTTCAGACAAAAAGTGAATCACACTTTCACACATAAAAAAGATGCTTGTACGTTATTGTTTCTCTTCAGGGTTTCTGACTGTTTGTTCTGTCAATTAAAAAATAAATGTTGGATTGAAAGGAATAAGCGTATTTACACTGTTTATTTGGTCCCTACATCTTGTCTCAGCTTAATGCAATGAGACCAACTGCTAATTACTTTACATTGACAGATGAATAAATAAAAACAGCATGAGAGAAGCACATCACCCAGAAACAACTAAATCAGGCCTTTAAACTATTCTAATTTGTAACTTCTAACTCTTCTAATAAACATTGTGTTGGGGTTTCACTGTTTACACTGGGTTTATTTTATAGTAGAATTATGTCATTCTACAGTACCAAATATCTGCCACTATTTAATTTGTTTATGGATGGCCACTGGGTTGGTGTAGCCTCCTGACAATGTTATTCAGCCCATACAGTGCAAGTTGTCTGACCTCTTGTGGACAAGTTTTGTCTCTGCAATCTTCATGGAGTTCTCAAGAAAAACAAGTAAACCTATACAATACAGTTTATGTGTTGAGTCTTTACAGACTATGGACAAAGCTGTCATTCTAGTTGTATGTTTATGAAAGGCTATATTAAGCCTGGGTTGGATATTTGTGTATCTATTAGGTGTGTTAGGCCTGGATCTGTATAAAATGTGGATCATATTAAAAAATGCTCTTCAACACTTGCATTTTAACCTTTACATAAATCAGAAATGTTTGCCACTGATTGTAATACTTTTTAGATCTCATCTTGTAATTCTTTAAAATAGACTGTATCTATATATATACAGTCTATGTTCTTTATAATGAGCCTGTATGGGACTCATGCCATGTTTTTAACGAGGTGGGCGGAGCTACAGCTCTAACACTGGGACCGGCTACTAACATTAATAAATGATAGATGTTGGTAGCAGCCAATAGCACCAAAGTAGTGTTTTCATTATCCAATCATGTGTGAAGTATGCCACTAGACACGCCCAGTTGTAAGAAAATTGGACACGAGTATGTATGTGTATGTGTAGACTGACTAACTGTTGTCAGTTTAGAGTTTGTAGTATTGGAACTATCCCCACGTTACAGTGGTGAGATGTCTTCCTTAGAATGTAACTGATTGAGTATATCAATCGGGATTTTCATAGTTATTTTTGCAGACATTCGTATTTTTACAACTGGGTCTTCCTCACAAGTGAAACGTAGTGAAAATCTCGCTAATACTATCACAAAGAAGTTGGCTAACTTAGCTCTAAAGCTAGTTACTTAGCCAAGCTGGCGTTAGCCCTCAAGTTTGTAAGCTGTTCTAGTCAATGATAGAATCTCGTTAAACAGAAAATAATAGAAATGATTAAACAGATGGCGTAAAAGCTTGTCACTTCACAAATGAACACTTGAGGCCAGAAGGTACTTTACTACCTTCTAAATTTTACGTGGAACTTAGTCGACGGCTTTACTTACTCTACTTGGAATGTCGTGTAGAAACGGAATGGTGCGGGGAGGAAACCCTGGTCTGCAGCCTCTTCGTGCCACAATTCCTTTCCAGCTCCACAACAAAGTTCTACCACAGTCCAAAGATGCAGGTAAAAAAATGTAGTATTCATTAAAACAACTCGACACGTTCAAAAATCTGTTTCATTTCCTTTATTTTGAATTAATCAGGGCAATTATGCTTGAGGGCCTCCAAGTTGATATGGAAAGTGTTTATGTAAGAAATTGATAAATGATGAGTGTGTGTGTGTGTCTGTGTAGAGCAGAGGGATGCATGTGCTTCATTGCCAATCAACAAACTAGTTTTACTAAAATTTTTGGTCTACTCTAAACCATCCACCCCCCACCCAGGAACCAAGTGGGGATCTTTGTGTATGTGTGTTCACCAATGTAGAATTGTACAGTTGTTTGGGGTAGTTTATGATTTAATATAAACAGAGATTTTGACAGTGGTTGAGGAAATAATGATGTCATGGATCTTTACAGTTGTACAGTTTACATTCATCACACAAAAGTGACCCAATATTACCCTCTGTCCGACCCTCAATGACACGAAATCTTTGAACTGCTAATCAGTAGTTTCCACATAATCTCTGCCAAGAACAGATCCACATTTGCACATTTCTGATGCTGACTGCATGGTTAATGCAATTCCCAGTATATCTCAGTTGCTGACAGACTCCTAGCCATTTGGACTACAATATTTTTTTTTATGCTCGTATGAATTTGTAAGCAGTTGCCTAATGATGTTTGCAATGGATTTTTTTTTGAGTCCAACAAAAGCGAAACAAAACCAAAGTGCCAAAAGCACTCCACGTCTGACCTGGATGCGTGGGCATTTCTCACATAGTTGAGAGTGACCTCCTGACCACTGCAGCATGTGCCACACACTGAGTGTGAGGTTGGGAGTCAAGGCCACCTCTGTTTTGTTCCCTTGACCCACCGGATCACCTCACTGACTGTTCAGTGACGTCCGCCACTTCGTAACCCCATGCTCAGAGCTACTGGGTTTATTTTTATGTCTTGTTTTGTGGCATGACAGAAAGGGACGGGGTGTTAGTGGTGGTGATTGTGTGTGTTTGTGTGTGGGGTTGGGGGCTGGAAATGGAAAACAGAAGCATTTGCTTGGTGTTGAGTAACTTAGCCCACCCCTGTTGACCGTCACATGGAAAAGTTCCACCTGCCAGCAACTCCCGAGCTATTAACAGCACTACCTGGACTATAGGACCCCCAAACCACATAGGGGAGAGGTTAAAGGTCATTGTCTTTCCAGTTGTGTCTTTGTCCTGAATGGCGACACAGAGAATGTTCAGATTGCTGTAGGAATGTTCATGTAACATTTGCGTGATTAAAGGAAAATGATTAAAGCAGTTTAATGAGAGAAGATTACATATAGATAAAGGATTACTTTTATGAAAGGACTATGCTACTGTTGTTTGCAGCCTGCAGTTCACTTATTTCTCTCTCTCTTCCTTCCAACAGACCGGAACAAGGCCAGGCCCCCGAAGCCCTCCCTCCGCCGGACACTGTCTCTGGACGCGCTGGTGGCCCCCTACCTCCAAGGCCAGTGGCCAAAGGAGCCCGAGGGCATGCATGTTGGCAGTGTCAACGACAAGGCTACACAGGTCAGCCTAATAACCAAACTCAATGGCCTGCTTTGGTGCTGGCCAGGTACCTCCTTTGTTGCCCTGACAAATACCAGCAGAGTTGCCCTGATAGCAAGACCCACACATCTTTACTACCACTAAAGGTTTCTTTCACAATATCTGAAGATGAGCAGACACAGAGCACTGACTGTTCCTCCATACCAGGACTCAAACGACATTATACATGTCAGAGGTGGAATGAATACTGGGTGGGTAATTAGTCAGAGGTGAAATGGATACTGGGTGGAAATGGTTCTGTAAATGTAGTCGATAACTTTGCAGTGGTGTTTTTGAGACAGCATGCATCCATGCCCTTCTAGCTTACCTGTTGGGACTCCAAGGTACGAGCTAATAGACGTCTTTACAATTGACAGTGTAGAGGGGAAAAGGATGCCTAGATAGGTATCAAATATTGAGATTTTTTCTTCATGCACAAGGGCAGTATCTGGTGTACTATTAAGTCAGATAGCATGTGTGGTTTTATGTTACTTTTAATGTACTGTAGCTCCTTCCATTTCTTTTGCTGCCTGTTCCAGCTTTTAGGCTTGCAAGACTTTTATTCAAACGACACTCAACACTGGCCTTTTTCTACTATGAATTAGCTATTAGTTTAGCAATTAGTCATCAATATCCACTGCAAAACTTCAAATGTGATTTGCAGCACACAGCTAGTATTCTGGAAGGCTAAATACTACTTCATGCTAATGTTATTTATTTGGATATTTTATCCAAAGCTGTGTGTAGCACAGTAAGGGCTCTCAGCACTGTTTGGAGTATGATGTTTTGAGTATGACTACGGGTCCTTGATAAATGTTCTATTTTTCGACACAAATTATATATCATGTTCACCGAGCCTTCATCCAAGTGTGTTTACCAGTCCTTGGAAGGGAAAGCCCCAATCTGCATACTAGTGTAAAACTGAAATGCCACTGACAAAGCAGCCATTTTCTGCCCCATCATGGCAGCTATGGCTCCAACATGGCATCTGCAGCAGATGAGGGTCTCTTTGAAACTGGTACATGTAAAAAGCCTGTGGCTTTGAGTGGCTGTTTTATTTGTTTTTAAAGAGGTGACGGGAGTGGAGCGTGAGGTTTTGTGGAGTGTGTCTGCAGTTTGCTCTGCAGGTGCTTCTAAGAGAGAACCACCAGCAGCAGCAGCAGTGGCAGCAGAGCAGAGAGGCATACTTGGAAAGATGCCAAACGGGGAGACGGTTTTGTTTTGTTCGTTGTGACCTCCCAAATTCTTCTTCACCCCACCCCACCCTACTCAGCCCTAGCTTAACCCGCATCTAACCCTCAGCCAGTCTATACCCCCACCCTTGCTTCCACCCTCCCCGCCTCTGCTCCAAGCGTCCTGTCACTCGGTCCCCACACGCCACACAAAAGCGTCTGCTTGTGTAATGCACTGCACATCACCCAGACACATTCTCTACTGTCCGGCCACCCTCTCTACATGCCATTGTCTTGACCCCCTAACCCCCCTCCCCACACACACACACACACACCACACACACACACACACACACTCTATTTCTTGCACAGATCCACACATACACACAAACATGTAGTCTCTGTTACACACAGACACACATTCACACCCCGCGGGGGGAGCACTGAGTGAAACGTTACCCTGATCCCCCTCGCGTCGCCTGTCTCCTGGGACGAGGAGTACATGGCTGTTTATAGGAACGGGTCCCGTGATCCTGGGGGGGTGGGGGGCTGTATGATGGTGTACAATCTCATAACCAGTACAGCCAGGGAGGAGGGCATCATGGCTCACTCCTTCAGTTTCTCTAGCATGCTGTAGGTGAAGCTAGTGGGTGGAGATGTGTTGAGGGTGGTGTGCAGTGAGCGCTTGTATTTCTCATGTTAATGTGCGTGTCAAATTTAAGACTGGCCCGGCGATTCATGACCTCACTATTCAGCACCTCACGGCATTTCTGACTGGACACTTCAGCAGGCGGAACGGGCAGGGGTGAGGGAAAGGAGGGAGGGAAAGAAGGAGAGGAGAGGAGAGGAGAGGAGTTGGGGTGTTCTCTTTTTTTAATTTTCTATTGCCGGCATGGACTTGGCCACAGCTGGTCCATATGTGATTGGACTCTGGGGAGAAGACCCAGGACACCTGTGGAGCAGACTGAAGATTCTGTGAAACAGGACGGACTGAAGATCTGGTCTGAATGCCTCATGAGGAGTAGAGAAGAGGAGGAAGAAGGCTTCTGCAATTGGCATCATCTACTGTTCTGTTGAGCAACCTCCTGTCTGTTGGACTGTGAGGAAGGACTGGGACACTGACTCACTACCTGAGGGTGTTTAGGAGTGTGTGACAGGCTACATACAGGGCTGGAGAAGCAAACGCCTGGTCTGGGCAACAGGCAGCGGGGACCCCCTGTTCCGGAAAAACCTCTTCCAGTTGGTTCCTATCGTGTTGGGGGAGGGCCTGTGGGTAGAGAACTGTCAGAGAATCATGTCGGTATGTCTGTGGTGTCTACTCTTTTTTTTTTTTTTTTCTTTGTCTTTACAACACACACACCTACAACTACACCTACCTACACCTTTCTCTTCCTGTCCCTGTCTTTTTGACTATGGCTACTTAGCTAACCTTTCAGAAGGTTAGTGGAGTGTATTGCCCCTTTAAATGCATGAATGAATTTAACAGTGCTTGCGTGCGTGCGTGCGTGCGTGCGTGCGTGCGTGTGTGTGTGTGTGTGTGTGTGTGTTTATGCGTGCATGCGTGTGTGTGTGTTGTGAAAAAAGGCAGCAGGCATATCGTGATCAGTATCGTGTTTATGCGAGTCTTGACACAGCTGTGCTTGTGAAACAGGTGTGAGTGGTTGTTTTTGCAAAACTGTGTCACTTTTGTCCTAAATTCACATATGACGTCTTGGGGCCATTTCTCATCAGAGAGATTAGGGGAAAAACAACTAACTGTTTCAAGTCGTCTTGTTTGCCGAAAACCAGGTGTCTTCATATTCATCTATATATTGATCAGTAGCCTAGCCTCTATTTTGTGTTAAGAAGTCGAAGTAGCAATTTGAACATTTCCAATTTACTGTCAAACCAAATCTGTTTGGAAACACTGATGTCATTCATCTGAAAAGCTCAGGTCATGCATCTGAAGTTCACAAATTCAAAATCTATTTTGTAATTTCTAATGTTGCATGTAGTTTTGTTAATATGTTTAAAACTGGAACAAAAAGTGTACTCTTTTGGCAGTGGTCTGTGAGCCTTTGGTAAAACCAGCTAGTCTGCTGTGTGTATACAGAAAACATGGCAAGACCTTCTGAGTCTGAACTCTGAACTTACATGACCTTTGTTTGTATGTATGTATGTAGTACATAATATGATCTTTGTTTCATCCATCATGTAGATTTACTCAGCCGTGAGGAACCACATATCTACTGGTGTCTGTAGGACTGCACATTACCTAAATCATTCCACTCTTTTTCTGTCTCTCTCTTTCCCTCTTTTTCTTTCTCTGTCACTCACTCTCTGTCTCCATCTCTCCCCAGACTCCCAGTTCCTGGGCTGAGGAGGGCAGAGGGAGGAGAGGAGGTGGGGGCCATAAACGCTCAGCATCCTGGGGCAGCGCAGAGCACCTGAGGGAGGTGAGTGCCTCTCCTCGCGCTCCTCCTACTGGCTTCTCCTACTGGCTACCTAGAGATTGGCATGGTTTTATTTCAGTTAGCCTAATTAGATGGTTTGATTTGCATTGAGAGATGATCTTATGAAAAGTACCCTATGCCAATCGTGACATATGGTGAAAGGTATATGATGATGTGGGGCTATTTTAATTTTAAAGGCCAAGGGAACTTTATTAGGATGCATACTATCCTGGATCCATGAAATAACTGGCCTTTAAACATAAAAATCTGCCTGCCTCTTTGGGAATTTATTTATGGCCCCTGTATTTTAAGCAAGAATATTTATTTATTTACGATTTACATTTATTTACATTCACAAAGAAAATTGGTGTACTTAAGGTTGGATTTTTTCCTCGTGTTTTTAATTAAGGCATTAAGATCAATATCTAAAAGATGATTTTTTTAATTCCTTTTTTTAAATCAACTTTAGCATGTGCATGTATGTACAGGGTATGTAAACCTATGAGCACAACTGTAACAGGTCCAGTAACTGCAGGTCCTCCTTGGGGACATATTTGTGCTTGCTTAAAGGCTTTTTGACTGGAGGATCATGAATAAATCTCATTTGGAGATTAGAGGGCTCTGGCAGTGTGTTCTGTTCTGGCGGTAGTGTTTTCTGAATACTGAATAATGACTGCATTAATGACTGTATTGTTTATATACATCAGCAAGCCTTTTATGCTGTGTTTAGAAATTGTACTCTGTTTGTTGGGCTACCAGTGAGGAGTAATAGCCAGGTGCATTATCTAAGCAGGTATAGATAAAGCTTGTGATGTTTTCACTGCTGTTTTAATCTTATGTTGTACCATTTGGATATACAGTATGTTGTTACCATTGTTACCAAATGTAGACATTAACAATATGAACAACATGAAATCCATTATAACAGCGAGCCTCTTGTTGCAGTTTGCTGATACAGACAGGACCGACCTTCTCAAACAGTTAGAAAAGTGACCAAGCAAGGAGACGATTAAAAAAACAAACAAAGTGAAGTTAAGACTAGATTTATAGTTCCTATTTGCATGATGTATCTAGTGGCCCTGGTGTTATGTAGACCATCTTGGGAATCCCCACCTAGCCTACAACTGCAGGGAGATAAAAGCAGCTCTACTTGGCATGAAAGCGTACAGTATGACTGGAATGACTACAACATGGCTGTGGAAAAGAGGTATTGGCCCACCGGCCAGAGTGGAGCTGTTAGCTGTTGTTGGGTGGCACCTCTTTTCTGCCGTGCTCCTGCTTTCTCACTGATTGGCCTCCCCTGTCGCCTGTAGGTAGCCAAGCTACGCCATTCGTTACAGAAGCGCTTTAGGCCCGCCCCTCCAGCGGGAAGCAGTGAAAGGCCCTCCCACCCACTCCCTGGCACCCATGCCCCTGGAGCCACACAGGTATGCCCACAGTGTGTGTGTGTGTGTGTGTGTGTGTGTGTGTGTGTGTGAGAGGGAGTGTATTCTTGTGGTATGACTTAACTGCAGTTGCGTTGATTAGCCCAGCAACAGATTTAAAAATGGCCTGGCTTTTCTTAGGACCTTCTGTCACAGTCCTGACATCTCACTTACTCACATACCGTCACAGATACAATTGTGTGTGCGTAGCCGCATACACACGCACACAGACACTATATGCACTTGTATATTATTAAAACTAAATTTCTCTGAGCATGTAGTCTCAGTCACAAGTCATGTCGGTTTACCCTATACAATATTGGGAAGATCAGACCTTATCTAAGAAATGCCACACAACTGCTTGTACAGGCCATGGCTCTTTCCAAACTGGACTATTGCAGTGCATTGTTAGCTGGAATTACATTCAGATCCCTCACGCTGGCCTACAGGAGACTTGCTGGACCCTTCTGAACACCTTTCTGTGTTTATTCCACAAACCGTTTGTACGTCCCCTCTCGCTCACTGCAGCCCTCTAAAGAGCACCTGCTGTGTGGGCCTTCCATCAACACTAAGAGCTCACAGTCACCACTCTTGTTGTCCATCAACACTAAGAGCTCACAGTCACCACTCTTGTTGTCCATCAACACTAAGAGCTCACAGTCACCACTCTTGTTGCCTGTGATTCCTCATTATTAGTATCAGCTAAGAACTTTACTCTGTTAAATTCTAGTGACCGCTAAGAACTATAAACATAAACTTATAAACATAAAACATGACTGGTATTACAAGTAACCATTCATTAACTGTTGCTTTTTTTGTATCACAAGCAGGAATTTCAAACACAAATACATTGGGCTCAGACATGCATCCAATTACCCAGATGTCCTGTTGCAGTTGTATGTGCATACGCTCACATAAATACAGACTAAACTATTTGTTCATGCCTGTGCCGTCTCCCTCCTCCGTACAGACCGTTCCACTGACCCCATTGAACCGCCTGGCCCCACGACTCAGGAGGAGTGTGGAGGGGCTCAACCTGGAGTTGGAGGGAGTGTTTGTGTCTGAGGCGCCAGAAGAACAACACCAGGTGAGCTTAAAAGACACTCACACTGTACACTTGAAGAAGTACGCTTGTTGTTGCAGACTCGCGTGCTTGATCGTGCTGTTGTTGCAGACTCGCATGCTTTCTAGACAGGCAGTAGTTGTGCGCTGTCTCGCTTTACCACCAAACGTGTCCCTTATACTGCCCTGTGACTTAATAGCCCTATTTGGATATCACTAGCTTCTCTCTCGTCTCCGGCCGCTGTAACCCTTCGAGCTCTTCGGTATGGTTCTCACATGCCAAACAAGGTGCGATCTGGGATACAGTTGTCAACCCATTTGCAAGATGTGCAACATTATTGCTCCGCTTTTACCAGTGTGGCATTAGTGGGAAGCCGTGGCCCGCTGGTTAGCACTCTGGTAACCGGAGGGTTGCCGGTTCGAGCCCCGACCCCTCACTGCTCCCCGAGCGCCGCCGTTGAAGCAGAAGATTAGTATGTGCTTCACCTCACTGTGTGTTCACTGTGTGCTGAGTGTGTTTCATTAATTCACCGATTGGGTTAAATGCAGAGACCAAATTTCCCTCACGGGATCAAAAAATTATATATACTTATACTATACTGCATTAGAACTGTCTGAATAAACCAACCAAGGAGAGTTGAGTGGCTCTCTGTGTGACTCTGTGTGTACGTCTTCCTCCCTCCCTCCTCCCTCCCTCCTGCTAGATTCTGGACGTCCCAGATGGCCACCGGGCCCCTGTCCCATCCCAGCGGTGCAGCAGTGGCCCTCAGAGCGACCCCTCTCCTGCCCAGCTCTCTCCCTCCCACTCCCCCTGTCCAATGACTGACCCCGGTGAGTGAGAATAGAGCTGTTGCATTGAGATGTTTACAATTAACATTTATGTGGTTCACAGTGTTTGTGAATTTTAGAGTGTTTTTTAGGCTGGAATTGAAGCTCCCCATTGACTTGCTGTGGCAGATGCATTGATGGCAACTGTCTTTAGTGGGCAATACAATATCTATGTTTTTTCTTTTTCTTTTTTTCCCTCTCTCAGACATGGTGGTGTGTGGGACCCTGTGCCCCTCGCCTTCTCCCTCACCGCCGCCTGACGTGGTGCAGCTCTCCTCCCTCCTGCCCTCCTTCTCCCCGCGGCCCAACAAGACCTACGCCTTCCAGAGGGAGCCCCCCGAGGGCTGTGAGAAAGTGCGCGTGTGGGACGAGGCCGTGTGAGTAACACACTCTCACACACACACACACACACACACACGATTACAGAGATTTAGAACTGTTCCACTTAGATTACACCTCACCGTGCAATCAAATGAACTTGTGTTTTGAGGGAGTGGCGAGTGGGCCATCATGGGACGTTGTTTTAATTCAGTAGTCGAATCAGAATTTGACCTTGTCAAAATGTCTGTCTCTCTCTCTCTCTCTCTCCCTCTGCCCATTCCCTCCTCACTGGTCTGGTTCACTGTCCCTCTCTACAGAGCCACCTCTCAGGGGGAGCCCCTCCTCCTCTCCCCCTCTTGCCCCGACCCCAACAAAGTCAACTTCACCCCTCACGGAGGCTCCGCCTTCTGCCCCGTCAGCCTCCTCAAGCCCCTCCTCCCTTCCATGGACCTGCTCTTCCGCGGCCTCTCCGTCTCGCCTGTCACTGGCTGCTCAGGACAAAGCCCCACCCTTTGCCCAGCATCGGGGCATGTGGTTGGTGGTTACCTGAGCGGGCCCCTCCAAGACCCCACCAGCTCAACCATGTAGCAGTGAGTTAACCACAGCTGGAGCAGTAGTGGACTGATGGACAATGGATGAAAGATGGCATATTTTTTCCCCCCACACAGCTTTTGAATAGAAACCCCTAGGAATGGACATCTGGATCACTAGTGATACTGTAACTTATTGCTTCCAAAATATATCAAACCTTACAGAGGATAAAAAAAACCCAATGACTACACCTAGAAAACCGATCACGAGCAGCAGCATGGCTAGTGGATACATGTGGAAGATTTCTCCACATAGAGCTGAAGCACTAGATGGTGTATACTTCTCAGGACAAACTCCTCATGTCCTTTTTGTGTCTATAGATTGGACGTTGGTTCCTCCTAATATCTTCGCAAATTTGAGAGAACTGTAACGTTTCTTTCATTTATACAAGAACAGATATTTATGTGCCCTTGTCATTTTCTACAATAGAGTGTTATTTTTCTGAAACAGTAAAAGACATAAAGTACACGTGACCTGATTATCCTTTTGGCACATAACGAACTGTAGACCAGACCTCATGACGTGCAATCAAGCTGTTATGATGAAACGGTACAGCCAACCTCATGGTGGCAGATGGGAATGGCTCTGCCAGCAAGAATCGGCACAGACTGGGAGTGATGGGATTCAAGCAGAACTATAGTGAAAGCCTCTTATGAAACTCCAGTGCTAGCAGACTGGCCTCTGAAAATACATGGGCTGGGCGGCTCCCTGCTGAATTGGGTATTTTATATATTTTTTTTCATTGTGAACATCCTGGGCTAGTTCAGAAAGGGTTGTTCATTATTAAGGGTGAGTTTGGTCAGGTTTCGCTGTCCATTGAGTGTATTCGGTATCCCTCCCTGCTCACCTGTAACCATAAGCTAAACTCTGAGGTGAAATTCACAGCTATGAAAGTCGTAGGTAAGACACAGAGCAGCAGTAACTGGCCATAGTAGTAGTAGTAGTAGGAGTCAAAGGATCACAATAAAACTGCTGACCCAGTCCGATCAAACCCACAAAAGCTATTCAGTTGTTGAAAAGTATGCGGTATGAGTCTTTTTTTAATCTATGATCATTCTGTTAAAATGCTGTCTGGAATGTAAATGTTTTTTCCTAAATGATTTGGCCTAGTTAATGACACATTTGTGAGGACTGTAAGCATTGCTTTGTGAAACCTGTGGCCACCTGCTGTAACTTTGGTTACTGTGCCTACAGACACACCTGTTTGGTGCCTTTTATTCTTTTTTATGGGGTGTTTATGATGATTGTTTTTAAAAACCAAAAATATGAAAGGGACATTTCATAAAACAATTTGTAATTTTTAGAGGTGTCTGTTCAGTGTGAGGGCTACACTTTTCTATCTTAGCATCTGAAGAATCTATTTAAGCACGTTTTGTCAGTATGGTTGCCTCATGAAAGAATATGACCATAGTTATAAGTATAGCCATGTTGGAAAAGCTAGTAAGAATTTATATTTTGTTCTTAGTTGTCATTGTTAGTGCTCACTTTAGCGTTTGCATTTGTAATACAATATACATTTTTGTATATATTTTTTCACAAATCTAGATTTAGTATAGCGTACAACAAGGCTGTATGGTCAGAGGGTATGCTTATTTCTGTTTGTTGAACAACAGCACTTAATCTTGTGGTAGTTTTCCACAACCTACCATTTTCATTCTTCAATTGAAAAACAGAACCTTTGAAGGTGCAGTCATGGTTGGATATAAAGGCAAGCTTATCCTTCAGTATTGTTCATTGCCTTTGAGTTTGAACTGTTCCTTCAGAGCGCAACATTTCAGTCAAGTATATACTGTTGTAGATGTATAGTTCAGATTATGTTTTGAGAAAAAAATAATAATCCTTTGCATTCTCCATACAATCAGTGGTTTGCTTCAAAATGTTTACACATTGGTGGTTCAAGGTTGTCTTCCAAGTTTCTGTACAGCATATTTTTCATGTATTACAGATATTGGAAATGTGTGTCCTGTCTTGAGTTCAGCTGTGTTAATAATTTTAGTCATTTGACAAAAAATAAAAGACAGACTCCTAACTTTGAAGCTTCGACTTTGAATGAGGAAATTATTAACTCAGGTGTTTGCAGGTGGTCATGTAGCATTCTCACATAGCTTCAGTGGATATATAGCATTGAAAGGTGGTATATAAAATAAAACGTATTATTATTATTGGTCATTGTTATTTTTCACCTTTTTGGTACCTCATCTTTGGTCGGAAATGTCATACTTGACCAATCCACATGAAACTTGGGATGGTTGGTTATTCTATGGCTGTTACAAAATAGGTTTGTGACCAAATTAGTGTTTTAATGGCAAACTGGCCTCTAGGAGGCACATTCCCCCAAATCATGATGATTTATTTGTGGAGTGGCGCCACCTAGTAAAGGATATTTAAAGCCAAAATCTAGCATTTAATTAGCCTATATATTTTTGATGTAAACTTTCAATTTTCAGGAGACAGGACACCCTGCATCACTACCTCATTTGTTGGATGCACCTGTCCATATGAGGTCCTGCAACTGACACCACTTTCAGTATTTCAAGAATCACTAAGACTGAAGACTGACTGATTAATCAGCTGCCAATATTTGAGTGAGCATAAGAGTGACCTGTTTTGCATAAGAGTGACCTGTTTTATGTGTCAGTCTTAATGAAATGGTGTAAGTTCATTCGTAATGACATATAGAAGCTATGTATCCAATTTCAAACAAATCAGCCACGTCACTAGAAGCAGCAACATGTTTTTCTCAGTTCTTCTGACATGGTTTGGTTTATCTTGAAAATTAATTTTGTTGTTCAAACTTCCATAACATTTCTAAAATTCAAATGGTCCTCTTCCACCTGCTGAAGTGGTTAAAACATTCAACCTTTTCCCAATTGAGGCGGTTCGCACCATGTTCTTGGACCCCGAGGATCACCGCTTGTGGCTATAAAACGTATCTGTCTGGACAGGGTAGGGCTATAGACATGATAATTTATCATGATGGTATATACCACCCTGTTGTTTATAGTGTGTGCCTATATGTAGCCTTGCATTTACGAAACATTTATTGAATTAATTCAAACATATACAGTCAACTTAACCTTCATCTCATAGGCCTAAACATGCATATTTGTACAAATTAACATACAAATAAATGCCAAGTAGTCTGCTCAAATAGCCCTCACTGAAGCTCACATTATTGATTTGTGTACATTAAACTTTCCTCAAGTTTGAAGAAAGAATATTTTATAAAGTCATCAGGTATGGCAGGTTGTCTACATCCTCAAACTAGCTCCTTAAACTTTTCACAAATGCAGTGTAGCCTACAACAAACTATTGTTCTTGGCAGAAACGAAATCATTGAACATTAACACTCTTTTTCTTGGAATTGAAAATATGTTTTCCATTAATACATTTTCTTGTTTTCCCCTCGTTCAGGCTTCATCTATTTCCAACCATGTGATGTGTTCATCATGTCCAAATTGGTGTAATTTGATATAGTAGCCTACACACCATTCTGTTGTTTTCATTCCTCCAAAGCACGTGTACGCACGAGAAGCACCGCCCCCTAGTCATTCATTCGCTGGGATTAAGTATATATGTGCGATGTGGGCCAATGAACATTCTCCACATCCCAACACGAAAAAATCAAAAGCGCCAGTTTAAAAAGAAAGACCCTAATATATTTTCAGTTGTCCGGCGAGAGTGCCATTTCAAAACTTTAAGCGCAAACTATTGTGCATTTGTTCTCAACATTAGGTTAATTTAATGCAAACTTTATTTTACAATGAGTTAAAATGCTTAGAAGTACAGATGTTCGTATGATGAACAATCCTAGACAAAATACATTTATATATTCAGTCTGTATTTGTTTCCATCATGTGGTTCCTACACTAAATCACTCGAATAAAAGAAACTGAAAGCAAACGTAATGTTAGCTGCACATAGGAGTCGTACCCGACTTTAGACAAAGGCCTTACATGAGCCATTTTTAACCCTTAAAGGAGTACCGTCACACCAGTGTGACGGGAATGTTGAGAAATGAACGTTCTAAAGAATATCTGGGTTCATTGAATTCAACATAGAATTTTAGAACCTTCAATTGTTGCGGAACTTAGAATGTTCAAAAACCTACACCTTTTATACGGTTCCATTGCGTGTGTTCAGTTTCGGAACGTTGCATACCAGTCTGCAAAAAACCACAGGCACATTCTGGCTCCTTGCGTTGTTTGGTCCTTCATCTCCACTAATCGCTGACGCGCTTCCCCCCCGATGAAAACATTCCAAGTTGCGTTTGAATAGTATTATAGGCATTATGTCAGTAAAAATGCTGTTACGAGAATAAATACCAAAGGACATCGCTATGCCAAGAGAAAGACGCTAAGAACATTTGTTGTTACGAAAAGCTAACATGAAAAGTGGGCCTGCAAAGCTAGCTGAGCTTATGTTCAAAAGAAAAACATTTCTGTAAGGACGAGGAAAATTGGAAAATTGCAAGCAGACTGCGGTGATATAAACACGCATCCATAGTGACTGTTGGCTACCCTTTTGGGTGCCTATCGGTATCATCATTTCCGGACTTGTGACAGCGGGGATAGTGGAGCGAGACGTGGGTCTGAGGAGCCAGGGGAGCGGAGCGGTGTCTGTGTCCATACCAGCACTGATAGACGACAGCATGGCCACAGGCAAGGGAGACGGGAAGTCGCCGTTATGGCAGAATGAAAGACTACGATTCATCGTCTGTTTTTGTGGAGTGTTTGTATGTTATTTCTACTATGGCATACTCCAAGAAACAATGTAAGTTGAATTAGCGCGCCATGGCTAGTAATCTCACACAATAGAAGTCAGAGAAGACACGTCAGGTTTCATTGAATCTCAACGAGCCAGCTGTCTGAACTTACCATTAGGCACATTTATTCATTCTCTTGCTCAGTTTACCAAGCGATAGTGTAGCTAACAATCTAAAATAACATTATGTTGTTGTAGTTAACAGTAGTGACATTCTGCGCATGAAACTATTAACAAAAAACCCAACGTTATTAGATCGGCCGATGTTAGTTGATGATTGTAGGTTTTAGCTAATGCTAACGTTAGCATTTGCTTGTACCAGTAGTTCCGAACAAGCAATAATACAATTCGTTTTTGTACACCTCTCTGTAAAATAACATCTTCACAATGTCTGCGTACCCTTGCAAATAAGCATTACTCTGGGTTTCTCTTGTAAATGCACGTGTTCGTTCAGGTGACTTTTGACATATAGTCTGATAGCTAGTAGCCAGCAAGGGACCCGTAACGTTAGTCGAATGTATGACTGGTTATTTTAAAGTCACTGCTTAGTAACTCCTAGGCATTATGCATGTCAGACATGATGGTTATACTTACATAAAGCTGAGGGGTTACCCGTGTTTTTAGGATTATGCCTATGTTACATGTACACACAGGGGTGCTGCTAGAAAATGACAGAAAATAAATCTGGGCCCCCCAAAATGCTAGGGGGTCTGGCAGCGATTGGTAACATTCATTGATTACAGCATATTACAATACAACCTATAAAGACCTATACTGGTAATGGTGACACCTGTTAAACTCACCTCGGCATGACATTTACTGAGGATAAAAAAAATCATATACACCCAAAGCTGATAACCCATTACAGGATGGGACATGAAACTAGCTGTCAGAGCTACGTGACTGCATGCACAGACTATGTGACAGTATAGACAAAATGAAAGCAGTCATAGAACCACAGTCTTCCTATTTGTGTGTGTGAAAGAGACTTTATATCTTGTCACTATGCCTCTCTAACTTGCAGCTACGTGACTACATGCAGAGACTATGTGACCGCATGCATAAATTCAAATGAAAGTAGACATAGAACCACAGCCTTTTTATTTGTGTGGAAATAGACTAGTCCACTGAAATCTTTCCATACTGTTAAAAAACCTGTACAAGTTATTTAGCAGATGTTTTTATCCAAAGCGACTTACAAGGGCCATTCTCATCAGATCAACTCAGTACGGTGTGCAAACGACCTGCAATTTACGACAACAAACAAACATGCAAATCGACAAAACACTAGACAAAACACAAGCAACCTAAGAAAACATCAAAATCAACAACAAAAAGTGCATAGCCTACCTATCCTCCTGCAGATGGACCTTAAACAATCTTAACTATTTTTTATATACAAAATCAGTCAGTCAGTCATTCAAACCAACCAAGTTATGCAGAAAATACACTTTACAAATTAACTATACATTTCATCTTACTTTCATTATGGCATTTAATTTGGAAATTAATATATTCAGGAAAAAAAAATATATATACCCCCCCCCCCCACACACACACACACACACACGTACAGAAGCAGACAGAGTTAGATACATGATACAACAAAGTTGCGGCTCAACAGAAGGGTATTTCTCTCGGAAATAGGTATTGTCAAGCGCTTGGATCAGCTAACTCTGTAGGTCACACATTTCTAGTTTTTTTTGTAGTTCCAGGATTTTTCATTCCTAACAGCCCCATAACAATATCATTGTCCCTTCAGCACACGAGGAGAATATGGCCAGGGAGAGTCCAAGGAGAAGTTTCGCTATGCCACCACACTAGTGTTCATCCAGTGTATCATCAATGCAGCATTTGCCAAACTCTGTAAGTGATCTTTCCGGACACCTGTGTCTGTGTGCCTATGCTATTGTCTAAGCTATCTTTTTATTTTTATATACACCATATGCCGAGCCAGTAGATTGGGATACTATTTCTAAAATTGAAACAAATATGTTAAAGGAGCGGTGGATTGAGTGCATCATGTTACTTTCCTGAATTATGCATTATATCCTTACTCTTTCTCCTTTAACTCCAATACAGTGTTCTCCTACTCTGGCCCTCTTTCCCCTTCTCTGTTGTGCACGAGACTTGCTCATCGCTTTCATCTCTCTCCTCTGTTCTCCTCCCCAGTGATTCATTTCTTTGAGGGTTCCAGACAAGACCACACAAAAAGCTGGCTATACGGGGCGTGTTCCCTGTCATACCTGGGTGCCATGGTGTCCAGCAATTCAGCCCTGCTGTACGTGAATTACCCCACACAGGTGAGTGTTGTCTTTACCTCAAATGATTTAGATGACCTAAGTCTGTCTATATACACACATGCTGTCAAGGAATGAAACAAAATATGAACAGTTAATAAACTGCATGTAAAAGTCATTCCCTGCATTGGTTGTGAGGGTGGTTGCAGTCAAGCCTGTGCAGTGTGGATGTGAATGCAATAAGACTGGCACCCATAGATAGGTATATAGGACCCATATATATATATATATATATGTATAGGTATACACATATAGTTATATATATCTATGCTGGAACCCATGCTATTATGAATTTCAGTGTCCCTTGGTCTACTCTGTACAGATTTCTCACAGTACCCTTTTGACCCATTGTTCAAATTAACCACCCCCCTCCCCACATAACATGTTCTCTTTCCCTGATCCTTTCCACTTTAGTTTTTGAACACACTGTACAGTACAAATTTAAGTGATGTACTAATAAAAACATTCCTTGTTCTTTATCCCCTTCATGTATATGTTTTAAGGTGTTGGGGAAATCTTGCAAGCCAATCCCAGGTAAGTGGTTATCACAAGTGGTAATATGTGGAATAGTAAAGGAAATTACTTTTCTTGATCTTGAGTATGATGGATGCTAGGCTGATAACTTCATACATCAGCACTATACGTACCACAAAAAAAGTTTTTTTTTTCAAAATCAGGCTTTTGTGGAACTAGGCATTCATATGTTTATTACAGTAATACAAGGCATGTTGTCAGTGTCTATTTGTGTATGATATAAGTATGATTGTACTCCCCAGAACTGTGTGTGTTCTTGTGCCATGCAGTTATCCAACATGACAAACAAAGTCGAGGTGACCGATGACCTTGTCACACACACAGGAATCCATATTTTTTCCAGTTTTTCATGTATTATTAGTGCCTGGTAACATTTGCTCCAAGACATATGTGTCCCAAGACTGTCACAGCAACAACTAATTTTACATTTTTGTAGACATCAACATGTCCTGTGCTTTGTTGACTCCCAGTAGATGGGCATGATTTCTGGTTCCCCCAGAGATGACTAATCACGAGACATTTTTTCTCAGTGCTACACATGGGCGCATTTAGTACAGGCTTATCATGTTGGCCCAACGGCCATGTCAGCCTGTGCAAACACACGTCTCCATGTGTTAACTGACGTTGAGTCAACTGACGTTCTAGTTGCATATGCAGTGCATTGCATTGGGAATAAGGCCGCACTGCTCATTCGGCTGGCTCTATGTCTCTTTTTCTTTAGTGATGATCCTGGGTGTGACGATCCTAAGGAAGAAGTATCCTCTTGCCAAGTACCTCTGCGTGGTGCTGATAGTGACCGGTGTGGCCCTGTTCCTCTACAAGCCCAACAAGGGTGGCTCAGCTGTGGACGACCACGTGTTCGGCTTTGGAGAGATGCTACTGGTGAGCGGTTGCTCTGTTTACGATCCTACTTTTAGATTCTGTGTCTCAAAAACAAAATACCCCACAATTATCCCCCTCAAAAGCTGCTACCTGATACTACCCTGAGGGAGTGTCCCAAATAGCTCACTTATTCACCTCCTTGGCTGCTTTTTCGTTGCACTGATAAAACAAAGATAAATGTGAGGCCGATCTGGATTTTAGCATCGCGCTAATTACAGCGGATTCGGCCAGTTGCACAGTCATGTTGAGCTAATCACCATTAAAACTGGAAATGAAGCATCACTGCCTCAGTGCCCTGCTTTATTCTCGTAGGGATCATTGTTCTGTAAACAGTAAGCGCAGGAATTCCCCAGAGCAGCATGTTCAAAGGCAGTGATGGTTATGCCTCTTCACAATGATAAAAGAGCTTTGGGATCTTATGTAATGTATTATTCCTCTGAAATAGAGATTACTTATTTATAGTCTTTTTCTCTTGTGCCATAAACAAGACATTTCTTCCATGGAGTGCTCTTTTCGCACTGAATGTGAACAGAAGATTGTCAGACCTTTATTATAATTTGAGATTTCAGACGAATAAAAGTAGTAGTTCATATTTATGTACGGACGTGAAAACTCCCAGTCGGTTATTCATTAAGTGCAAACAGAACATCCGTCAGTAGTATTTTAGGGCAACTTTGAAGTTTCGTAAGCACTGGTTGTGAAAATGAAACACTAGACACAACTGCTCTTCTCTGTGACCCTGAGTGCGCAACAGTGATTAAGGTCCTCAGACTGAAAGGATAAACTACAGTGGCTGTGCCATTGAAATACCCAGAACATTCGGATACATGCATACTGTAGTTGTGTTTCCTGTGCTCTCTCTCTGCTGCAGCTGTTGTCCCTGACCCTGGACGGTCTGACTGGCGTGGCCCAGGATCACATGAGGGCACGCTTCCAAACAGGAGCCAATCACATGATGCTCAATGTCAACTTGTGGTCTATCTTGGTACTGGGTCTAGGTGAGACAACTAAGGAGTGATTGGCTTTGCTTTGCTGTTTAGCTTCCTAGCTACAGGCTTATGTATGGATTTTGTTATTATATTATAGGATTTCAGAAATAGATGTTGCAGAGTATTTTTTTTACATAGACTAGTTCTGAAGGACAGGTGGTATTTGAAAGTTTAATACCACTAATACAGCTACATATCTCATACAGCTCTTTTTTTTTGTTTTGACATTAATGGAAAAAGTAATTTCGGCTAAACTGCTGGTTTCCGACATGGCTTAAGGCTAAATATCTGTATTGCATTGTGGCAGCATGTATTGCTCCTCACAACCACCAGGTGGCAGCAAAGCTCCACAGGACTTTTAATCATTTCAGTCTATTGTGTCTCCAAATCTGATGAAAGAGGAAATTGCTGAGGTGACTGTACTAAAAACATGGCCCAGAATAATGATGGAAATACAGTCAGGGGCTGGCCTGGAACATGATTATTGTGAAAATTTGTGGACTAGGTAGAGGAACTGTGTGTGAAAACCTCACTTCCTCTTTGCTTATTTCCCCTTTCGCTTTGTGTGTTGTGCTCAGGGGTGCTGTGGACTGGTGAGATCTGGGACTTCCTGGGTTTTACTGATCGTTATCCCGGTATCATCTATAACATCATGCTTTTTGGACTTACAAGTGCACTGGGCCAGGTGAGGTGTGTGTGTGTGTGTGTGTGTGTGTGTGTGTGTGTGTGTGTGTGTGTGTGTGTGTGTGTGTGTGTGTGTGTGTGTGTGTGTGTGTGTGTGTGTGTGTGTGTGTGTGTGTGTGTGTGTGTGTGTGTGTGTGTGTGTGTGTCATTTATTGACCCAGACTCACACATTGTATCATGTTGACAGCATGTATATTTTGCTGTTTGTGCTCATATAAAATGCACATCATCCTCATTCGCTCACATAATGTGTATACACACACACACACTTCATACAGTTCAGATAAAGTGAAATAGAAAGTATTTTTCAGCCAGTTATTCTAATAGAGTCTAAACCAGGGGTGGGCAAACTTTTTGGCTCAAGGGCCACATTGGGTTTTGAAAATTGGCCGGCGGGCCGCACAACAACCCCCCACACACACCCCACACACACACACACACACACATTAAAAAAATTGTTTATTGTACATTTTTTATAGCCTATAATTTAGTATGAAAACTATTTCTTTTAAAATATTAATTGCTTAAACATACTGCTAATTTTATACTGTTTAATGTATAAATTGTGCACTGTCGCTTTAAGACAGTCGCTTTAATTCACGTTTATTTCTCAATGATCTTCTGCCTGCTCCGCTATGGCTAGTGCTGTACCTACGGCTGGGCCTCACGGTTTTTAAATGGTCAGTAGTGGGAACTATACTGTTGCCTTCATGATTTCCTTTTAAAAGTTTCTTATAAGAAGGAGATATCAATTATCAACATTGACAAGCCAGCTGGAACCTGCGGCTCTCTCTCCCTCTCGTGAGTGCAGACGCGTTCCCAATTAAATGGATCGCATAATGTTCACGTTAGATCTGCTGCAAAGGAGATAACTAAGAGTTAACTTAGTTTAACATGATGCTATCTCTATTTAACATGATGTTTTGACATTGTAAACGTTCTCTAAGAAGAGTGAAAAGCAGTTTGCAGTAAAGCTAACCAACGTCGTCTGATAACCAAATGAAATGCTCGGCGGGCCGGATGAAAGTGCTTGGCGGGCCGGATCCGGCCCGCGGGCCGCAGTTTGCCCACCTCTGGTCTAAACCATTCATCAATCATGACATCTGGCTGGTGAGGTGTGTTATTCTTGCTGGTGTCACATGGCATCCTTTTCACCCTCTTCCCTCAGACCTTCATCTTTATGACTGTGGTGTACTTTGGACCCCTGACCTGCTCCATCATCACCACTACCAGGAAGTTCTTCACCATCCTGGGCTCTGTGTTGCTGTTTGGCAACGTTATGTCTAACATGCAGTGGACTGGAACCATCTTGGTGTTCATGGGTAAGTGAATGAATGTTTAAAGCATCTATCTGTGTGGCTTTAAGTGTTTCTCTCTCTGTGTTCCTTTTTTATCATTTTATGGAGGTGGCTAGTTGTTCTGGCGCAGCGTTGTTACATCTGTATGTTTTGTTTTTGACCTGCAGGTCTTGGACTGGATGCAAAATTCGGCAAGGTGCCTAAGAAGACAATGCACTAACACTTGTCAGCTGGAGGTGTGTGTGTGTGTGTGTGTGTGTGTGTGTGTGTGTGTGTGTGTGTGTGTGTGTGTGTGTGTGTGTGTGTGTGTGTGTGTGTGTGTGTGTGTGTGTGTGTGTGTGTGTGTGTGTGTGTGTGTGTGTGTGTGTGTGTGTGTGTGTGCGGAGAAATGGAGAAAGACAGAAAGCATGTGCAATGGACTGACAGACAGTGATCCAATCTGTCTGCCTTCTTCTGGATCACACATAGCCATGCTCCATGGTAACAAACAAACACACAAACAAAAAATAAGTCCGGCATCTGTTTCTGGTGAGGTTCATTGGACCCTCACCACACTTCCTGCACCTTTTTTTTGCCCCTGTGCTGGGCAAGGATTCATCTCATCTGAAATAATTTGGCCGGTTAAAGACGAATGGTCTCTCTTGAATTTGTGTAGTGCCGACGGGCCTTGTGTGACATGGACAAGCTGTCCACTTCCAGGTCAACCCAGATCCCAACAGGCGTATCTGGGGAAATGTAGTTCCAATGCAATGGCTACCGGTCTCAAAGACTACAGGTCTCATGCATCCTTCCTCACTGTATCAGCTTCTTCAGTCAAGCAAGGGACTCATCCACTCTTGCTTGAAAATGTACCAAATCACATGTTGTATCATCATGTAACTGTTCATTTGTTGTGTATAAAAGGAACTTTTTAAAGTACTATCAAATAGACTGGGATCGGAGAATATCTTGAACTGTACGCGTACACAACTGTACTGTTAGTCTTAACATCATACCTGTTGTAGCATTTTTCTAATCAGTCAAAGGGGGGGCATATGTCCTTGTCCTTTGTAGGTGTTGCATAGATCTCTCAAATGTCTTCACTGATAGCTGTTGCATTCCCTGTAATCATAAAGCACACAGAAAAGGTGAACTGTGGCTCTTCATTACCCTTAAAACATGGGATGCAGTAAGCCACCTGACCAGATGGATTTTTTTTTCATCTCTTTGAAGATATAGCCCTTTCATGCCACAAAAAATATTATTTGTAGTTCTTACTTTCAATATGAAGGCATTGAGTCATTGCGCTTCTGTCTGTCTACATCCTTGAACTTGCATAAAAATGAAAAACTGGATAGAATTGCTTGATTATTTTTATACTGTTTTTAATGGTTATGTCCTATCCATATTTAGAATGTATATGTCCCAAGTAATTAATAAATGATTTTCTCTTTTGGAGAAGTACAGTTTAGAGGAACTACATGTTTTGAAAAGGGAGTATATATACAATCCATGTATGTCTAAACTTTGTTCATTCTTGCTCATATCTGCCAAAAGCATTAAGCAAACCTGCCAACAACATCCAGTCTGAAGTCTAAAGCCCTCTTGACATTAAATCAAGATTGGACAAGGGTCTTGTGGTTGTGTAATTTTTATGTAACTTAATGACCATATAATGTAAGAAATTGCTCTAAACTTAACCTAATGGGCAAACCTTATTTTCATCGCTCTCAATGCACTGTTAATCATAACTTTATTTAATTTCTGTTAAGTGACTCAAAGGTTAATGGTTTGGCTTAAGTTAAAGTTTAGGAGAAAAATATGGTTTGGTGTGAGGATAATCACAAGGTAATGACAATTTGATTAACAAAATGAGCTGAGACTAAATGGAGTGTGAAAACTTCTAAGTCAGCAGATTCAGAAGAAATCGCTTTGCAACACTTGGACTTGGAGTTTTTGATGCTTCCTAGAAACAGGAGAAAAGTCTGAATTAGATGGTTGCACAGTCTAGATATTCTATTGTTGATGGAGGATAAAACCATTTCAATGTTTAATTAAAAGAAAAAAAATATTTTTGTCAACTAATTTGTGAAAACAATTCATTATTATTACATAAACACATGTAATGTAAAAATAGACCTATAACATCTGAAATACAAATTTATATAAAAGGGGGGGGGGGGGGGGTCTAGGAAGAAATATGTGCCTGCGTGCGTGTTCATCTTTTACTATTTATTGAATCATTTAAACGGGTTTTGTGAAGCAATTCTGCTTGATATGTTGGTTGTGCACATCCACTCCAGAACTTCACAGCTATCAACAACATGTACTGTCGATTCTCATGCCTATGTGTAAATTATTTTTTTACTGTCTATGGTAATTTCAGAATAATGTTCAGAGGCATCCATAGACGATGCCTACATAAATACAGTTTTCAATATGAACAGTTAACACCTAAAAAACTTTACACCTAACCTTTAAGGTAATCCCTATCTATCAAGAATATATGTATACTAGAACTATTTCTGTTGCCTCTCTTTTAGCATTAAATTTGATCAGGCACTGCAAGGGACCCATGATTCTGTTTAACGTGTTTTCCTCAACAGTCTCCTAGCCAAATTTACTGTGGGTCGGTCCCGATAAGGCCGTGTTATTCTGCACATTGTGGGACATCTACTCGAGAGATAAACATGTTCGCTACGGTTAGCAAACAGCTTAGAAGCCATCCAGCTGTAAGTAATGGTTTGGGGACAAAGTCTGACGATTAACAGTGACAATTGTATCGGGAATTGAGAGATATGAACACGATGGTAACAGGCAGTGATGTTAGCTAACCATCTTGCTAACCAGAGTAAGCATTTAGCTTGCTAGTTGACGTCAGTAAGTTTTGACCAGAAGCTGGCTGTTTTAACTTCCTGTTCTAATATAAATGTGTCATATTTTGACGACAGTTTGTATGTGTATCTCTAAATATGCACATCTTAGTTTTGTTATAGTGTTAGTTAAAGTGAAGTTGAAGTAGGACACTGGCTTGGGGTCACGTCAGGTAAATGGTAGTAGACAGACGGGACCCTCCACTTAGACATAGTTAGCTTAGATGGCTAACGTTAGCTTTAAAATCATCGCTGAATATGGTGAATGTCAACTTGGAACTGTGGCGTGTGAACAGTGTATATGTGATGTGGCATTAAATATCACAAAATGTTTTAATCTTTAATAGATTAATTAGCTACCAAAGTCGATTAAACCATGACTTCACCACATTATCCGTTAGTATTAGCGGCTAGCTTCTTAAACTTAATAGGCTAACGATAAACTCCCAGGCAGCCAAAGGCCTTGGAGACTCGTTGGTGTTGGCGACCTCAAGGACAAGTCGGTTGTAACGAGAACAGAGTTACTCACTAGAGTCAGAACAAAGCAAACCTATTTTCAACAAATAGTAAGTAAACCACATTTGTGTGGTTTGGATTGGATTGGCTTTCCTTATGTTGTAAGTTGACTTGATTTGTGCCCAGTTCTGGATCGAAGTGACATTTATCAAGCCAGATTAATTTACAGTGGTAATAGGCTAAAGGTCCTTGATAAACTTCGTTTGAATGGAAACAAGTGGCATTTTTTATAAGAGCTCACAAACATGTTGCCCTCTTTTCTTTTACTATAGCTTATTCCCCTGTTCATTTTCATCGGTGGTGGTTGTGGTATGTGTTTGACCTACCTGGCCAGGCTGGGCCTCAGAAGTCCTGACGTTTGGTAAGATTTTTGCATTACTCCAACATTTCTTTCAACATCTTCAGACAGGCTTTTTTTTGTTATTATTGTTTTGACTTCGTGTGCCACTGCCTTCATGTCAATTTTTATTTTATACACCATGCAACCATATTGACTTATGGTTAATGTTTTGGTACATTGCATCCTTTTATTCACTCGTGAACTCATTTGTTCCATCATTTTATTCATTCACTCACTCAGCTGGGACAAGACGAACAACCCTGAGCCCTGGAACAAAATGGCTCCAACTCAGCAGTACAAGGTATTGGAGAACTTGTACATGAACATCATAGAGATTAAAATCATGGTTTCTGACTTTGTTAATCCACTGAATTGTCATTAGGAATTGCCCGTACCATAATTCTCCCCAGACACTAAGTAGGCACTGGAGAACAGAAGAGGCCTGAGATCCTCCATTTATTTATCTTTTTGGTTTAAGACCTCAAGAGAATTAACAATATTTCAATTAGTTGTAGCGATAACTTTACTGTAACAAAATTCAAAATGTTCACGAGTTATATACTAGAAGTTACAAGTATGTAAAAGAATTGTAGTAGAAGAATAAGCTCTGATGCCCGCAAATGCCAGTCCACGTTGTAGTGTTGGCAAGAAGCAGGACTGCCTTGGCTAAATCCAGCCAGAATCGACCAGCTTTAATCTATAATCCTCTAGAGGGCTGTGGATTATCTCACCTGGCTTTTTGATTTGCTTAATAGTCACAAATCTAATCAAGCAATCATTCTTTGCTGATCACATGAAACTGATTCAAGTGTAGGGATTTCAGTCCATGTTGTAAAGTCTGCAAGGGCTGTGCAGGTGTTCTTTTAATGTTTTTGGCACTTGGATGATTTCCAACCATGTTCCTTCATAGGCACTGAGTCTTTTTCGCCACAGTTGTTTCAGTTTGTCTCATTTATTAATTTATTTATTTGCCATTCTGTTGCTTGTAATTCACCTTTTTGTGCTTTTGCAGTTCTACCGTGTGAACCTGGACTACTCAAAGCTGAAGAAAGAAGGTCCTGACTATTAAATTCCTACACAGATCAACTGCTTCAAAAACAGTGCTGGACCAAAGGCTGAGAAAAAAAACATCTGAACTAAAAGGCTTCCTACATGGAATGGAGATCTCTCCCTGTGTACCCCTTCCAACCCAGGCACTATTTAAAGAAGCTGGATCGCACAACACTTTGTCAAGTCCCGTTTGAAAGTCCTATTTAATTCCTAAGCTTTTCTAAATCTGTTTTTTTCTCATTCTTCATGGTTATTCACAGCAATAAATGGAGAATTCTCTCCCTGAAACAGAGATTGATGTTTGGGTTTTCATTTTAGTTTGTATGGCCTAAAATCTAAAGGTGGACTACTTCGTTTACAATTTCATTATTCATTATTGTTCATTGTTAAGTTATGCCTTGAATTTCCCCTTGGGGGGGTCAATAAAGTATCTATCTATCTATGCCTGTTAGTCCAGTCATTTTAGGAGAAAGGGTTGAACAAATTGCAACACAAGCAAACTTAACTGATTTTGTATCCTCAATATGTCCTGAGTAAGGGAAAAAAAGCCCAGAAGAATCCCAATAGGGGAAGTTTAGAAAAAGACCTAAATATACCCTATTCATGCGCCTATACAGTATTTTTCTCACGCAAATAGGGGAAAAAAATTAACCTTCACATATCACCATGAAAATTACTGAGTTGATTACTTACATCAAGACAAACAAAAAATGTATTAAGTTTTTTGAAATTGTTTGTTAACATGGGCAAACAGGGCATAATGTAATTATGTATAGCTAATGTATAGTGACCCAAAACGAATTGCAACATTTGACAAACAAATTGTCCAAGGCATGGAGGAAGATAATACATGTCTTAACTGGTATTATATCTCATCTAGAGGGTATATGCTTATAGAAAATATATGGTTTATGGTGTTTAATTTGTTTTCCCTGGACAGTATAGGCCAAAATGTATCCACTTTACACTAGATTCGCCTTTACAGAATAGAGGGCAATGTATTGTGCATGGCATAGAGGAAGATGGGAAATGTCTTAAATGGTGTTATATCTCCTCTAGAGGGTATATGCTTATAGAAAATATATAGTTTATGGTGTTTAATTTGTTTTGCCTGGACAGTATAGGCCAAAATGTATCCACTTTACACTAGATTCGCCTTTACAGAATAGAGGGCAATGTATTGTGCATGGCATAGAGGAAGATGGGAAATGTCTTAAATGGTGTTATATCTCCTCCGGAGGGTATAAGCTTATAGAAAATATATGGTTTATGGTGTTTAATTTGTTTCCCTTAATAGTGCAGGCCAAAATGTATCAGCTGTTCACTTGATTTGCCTATACAGAATAGAGGAGTATGTGTTATGCATGGTATGGAGGAAGATGGGACATAAGTTGATTGATGCTATATTTCATATACAGTGCATATACTTTTAGAATATGTATAGTTTTGACTGTTTTATGACTTTGGTAAAACCATGACCCATGCATAGGCATGCATTGTTAATTATTAACCTTAAACTATATTTATTAGTATAGCATTTTTGCCAGATGTCACTGCAGATGTCACAACAATAGAGTCACTTGGAGGCTAACTGCAGTTATCCCATCTGCACCCTTCTGTCGAATTAGGACATGATCATGTCCATCTTCAACTTTGCCTTCACAATTTTCCTGCATTCACTAACATAAACATACTGTGCTGTCCGATTATTGTTTTAGACAAAAATTGTGCAAAGTAAAGGGGCATCATACAGCCCCCTCTGATTGGACAGACATTATATCAGTCACCCCTGGGCAAGAGGTCAATTACTATAAGACTTGCAAAATGATGGACTGATACTTTAGTGTGATATACTGTATGTTTCAGTGACCTCTAAATCAGATTACGTAAACACCAAACCACTTTCCTAGGCTGAATAATGCCTATGTGTTTTTACACATTGTGGAACACTTACATGCAAAAAAACCACTTGGCTCTATTTAAAGATTCAACAACCATTTCCATTGATTCAAAGGGCCACAATGTAAAAATAGACACCAATTTTGCAACAAACCAGTCTGAAATAAGCCAAAAGAATTCACTCTTTGAAAATAAAAGAATGTTCCTCAACAATGCAAGATTCTAAAATTCCATGTTAAGTTAGATGGGGTCAGATATTCTTTAGAATGTGTATTCTACAACATTCTTATTACAGTTTTGTCAGTATTTGCTGAAGAATAATGCATAAAACAACCCTCATTTTAACATATTTCCACCATTCCGTTGTGATATTACAAATTAGCTATACATAATTACATTATGCCCTGTTTGCCCATGTTAACAAACAATTTCAAAAAACTTATAATACATTTTTTGTTTGTCTTGATGTAAGTAATCAACTCAGTAGTTTTCATGGTGATATGTGAAGGTTAATTTTTTTCCCCTATTCACGTGAGAAAAAGACTGTATAGGCGCATGAATAGGGTATATTTGGGTCTTTTTCGAAACTTTCCCCTATTGGGATTCTTCGGGGCTTTTTTTCCCTTACTCAGGACATATTGAGGATTCAAAATCAGTTAAGTTTGCTTGTGTTGCAATTTGTTCAACCTTGACCCATAATTTTGGCTTAAAATGACTGGACTATATGGCGAAGCTTGAAGTTGACTGTGGAAAATATATCAAAGGTCACAATCCCCAATAAAAATGTACCCTGGAAATCCAGAGTTCTCGCGAGAGCACAATTTGAATTGTGTCTGCAAGAGACTCTGGCAATGAGTAATGATGGTTACTTTCGTTCCTTGCATCGCGGGGAACCAATCACA
The DNA here is from genome assembly GCF_046254945.1 of Alosa pseudoharengus. Classification (NCBI taxonomy): domain Eukaryota; kingdom Metazoa; phylum Chordata; class Actinopteri; order Clupeiformes; family Clupeidae; genus Alosa; species Alosa pseudoharengus. The sequence goes on from NW_027468774.1 coordinate 17,346,979, forward strand.
TCGGTGTATGATATAGGCGGGCTAGAGGCAAGCTAAACAGATGATGACAGTGCTGCAAGTCTGGAGTCATTCAGTAAACATGGGTCGTTGTGTTATCCATTAGCGTCAAAGTCCGGAATCAGAGTAAACATTGGTCTAGTGTTATCCAATTGCGTGCAGTGAGATTTTTAAAGAAGCCCTATGCAGGTCTGGTTATTCCTTCGCTGTTTCTGGGTTTTCGCCTGATTTGGGCTCGCATTATTCACGACATAGCTCCCCCTGCAGCTTCGGTACCAAGTGACTGCTACGCTAAACCCCCAATAGCTAGCGAGCTAGCATCAATAAACCAAGCTAAACACATAGGGCTCACAATAAAACGGTCGAGCAAAAATTACATTACAAAAACGAAGTTCACCCAAAGGTAGGCTACTTACAATTTCAACAGCAACAAAGCCAAGTCGGAGTCCGTTTTGCAGTGTCTTAGAAACTACAATCTGACTAAATCTGACTACATTTTCGAGTATTTCCGCCGAGTTACATCCGGATGTGTTCCGACCGTGACCAGAAAGTTGCATATTCGGTTTTTCCGCGTAGAAGCACTAGGGGGAGACGAAGCACCCACCAAACGACCCAAAAAGTGTTGTAGAACCATCAGAACGACTCTCAACCTGCATAATTAAGGTCATTTTTGCTAAAATTGTTGCATAGGGCCTCTTTAAATGCATGCTTGGTGCCGCCCCTCGAGTTGGGCCATTATTCGTGGCCAGACCCTTACGGTACCGATCCACTTGCACGACACTTCTTTTTGTCGTGTCGCATTCCACTCTAGTCCTATGGGTGACGTCAAGCGACTTTAACGTGCCCGCAAAGCATTCCGGGAAGGCAGCGCTGCATTTGAAATAATGTCGCGCGTCAAAAAGCTGGCCGATGCCCAGCTTTATGCAAATGAATCCGTTGAACGCGAGGCGACTCTCCAATGAAAGGACGAGTTTGTAGGTCCTTTGTTCTACCACAACGGTGCCTGTGAAACTTTGGTTCCGCTTACCAGACAAATAAAGTTTTAACGATCTCTTCCACGACCACCTAGTAGTCCATGAAACAAACGAAACTAGGATTTGGATGAATATATTGACTGTTGGTGTTTCTGGTGAGGATTTGAGATTGCATTGAGTAGTTTAAATAAAACAAGATTTCGAAATGGCTTGCATAGTTTGTTTAGGCTATTAATGTGTTGTATACTGTTAAGTACATGCCTAAAATTGTGGTCCATTTGTGGAAAAACACTTAAGATACGTTAAAACGAACTGAATATGAGCTGGTAACTGACATTTTAAACGAAATGCCCACACACGACTGAACGAGGGGAGGCAGCGCGACACCATGCGTATGTCGGGTCGTGCAAGTGGATCGGTACCGTTACGGCTCCCACACACAGCTGCGTTCCGTCAACGCATGCCAGTGGGTGTTCCCTACCAAAGATTGTTAACAATCTTTGTTCCCTATGGTAGCTATGCAAATGACTTGAAGTAAAACCGTAATGTGATTGGTTGGTGCCGTCCGTAGATTGGCTTGATTGGCCGGTGCCGTCTGTCGGTGCAGCAACAGCTGAACTCCTCAACGCTAGCGGCGGGAGAAACGCGACGCGACGGACCCACAATTCAGTTCGGCAACGGATCACGTGAGCCCATGTAAAGTGAATGGGATGCGTCTCCAGCAACGCGAAGCACGCAGCTGTGTGTGGGAGCCGTAACTCTTTCTAGATTACCAAGGTCTGGATTTTCTAGGCTAATAAAAATGCACAATTAACTAATAAAAAAACAAATCAGTTAAGTAAAAGTCTGGAAGGGCAAGCTCCCTGTGGTAAGGGGTTATGTTGGGACAGGCTTCCCCTTAGTCCTCATATCACGTAGTCCTCGCTCACAGTTGAACTTTGTCATGTTGTGGTGCCGTTTTTAGAATGGTGTTCCTGGCTGCTGTCCAGACAGCAATGTGTGACGTGATGGTGGCACAACGGGTTGGTGTGCAAGGAGAGAACAGCTGAGGGTTAGTGTACTCTGTGTGTGTGTGCAGTGTTTTCTTTTTTCTCTTCACATTATCTCACCATTCATCCTGGCCAACACTAGTTTGACAATAGAATTGAGAAAAAACAACATTGTGTATGGAATGGATGTCTATGTTAGTTGATTATAAACATCTGTATGGAGTGAATAGCTGATGGAATTTTGTAGTCCACAAGGCGAGCATTATTAGCATTCTTGTTCTTACTGGTAGTTAATTTACATCTAGGGGTTTGGTGGAGAAAAAAAAACAATTCTCCCAGGGTAGACTTTCATTCTGTGCTCTATTTCCCCTTGATCCAAACATTAAAGTCAGCACAGTAATGTTCACTGGCTTAATCAGGTGTACCCAGATCAATTAAGAATTGCACTGGTGAGCTCATTAAGGGAAATTCCGCGCAAAACTCACATCCATAACGCCAACACAATGCCATGGTATTTAGTTGGCGTTATGGATGTGACAGTTTTGCGTGGACTTGCCCTTAAGCTGTTTTATAGCAGTGATGCATGATACCCATAAGATGAGTAGGCCCTGATATGAACTTCATTCCAAATTTCTTCTTGGTTGGAGAGATGTAGGGCTGCAACAAGGGACTGAGACTATTAAACCAGCTAGCTGTTTTGGTAATCAATTGGTTTTGGGGGACATTGAAAAATGTCTGATTCCAATTGTTGGAAGTTGACTCTTTCTGCTTTGCTTACTGCTTCATGACAGTAACCTGAATATTATTGGCGAGTGGATAAAACATGGCATTTGAGGATGTCATCTTGAGCATTGTGAAACGCTGATCAACATTTCTTTCACAATTTTTTGACATGTCAGACCAAACGGCTAATTGTTTAAAGAAATGTGTTTCTTCTGTATGTGTTGTTAAGCCCACCAGGCTCCTTTTTGGTGAGATAACATGAGGGAGACCACATGTGGATAAACGTTTTACAAAATATATTTAAAACAGGTATAGCCTCTTTTATAGCACCAGGCCACAATCAGGCAACTACAGGCTCCTGCCTAGTAATTCCGCCCTGCAAGATAAGAACACAACCAGACATACAGGCAGGGCCATACCTGTGTGTGTGTCTGTTTGGGTAGGAGCAAAGCGGTGTTACCCTTCTCTTCATCATGTGCATGTGTTTGTGTTGGGGGTGGGGGGTAGTTGAGGTGATCAAAATGAAATTCCTCTGTGAAAGTGTCTGCATAGTTGTTTCTTTCCCGAAGAATGTGATGATTCTCTCCCCCGCACACTATGAGCTTGGTAAATGTCACCAGGGGCCAAGCTTCGTCTCTTTGAGACAAGGCGGTGGGACAGTGGATAAGAATCCAGCTCCGTGAAGAGCTGTGAAATGTCAAGCAGACCTTCACGAATGAGCAGAAATCCACATCTGAGATCTTCACCCGCCTCCTCAAAGGTTGGCACAGCTTCGCTAATGAAAGAGGCTGTTTCTTTTTGGAGTTGTTAAGCGACTGTGTATTTTTTGCGGCGGTGATCTAGAAGGAAAAAAACGGCGAGGTTAGAAAAACTTATTTTAATTGAAATGAAATGTGGGAGAAAGTCAGAAGCAAACCGATGAGACCTTTTGCTCAGCCAACATGTCAACTTCCTGTGGTATATGTCAGTGAGGTGCGTGTGCTGCTGGAAGAACTGTCATCTTCAATTTTTATGTGCATTCTCTATTCACTGGTTCCAAGTGTAGGCCTATTTAGATTAATGAGGATTTTTTATTTCCGATTACAAAACTTTCTCAGAAGACACGATGGGAAACGATATGTAAATGGGTTTTAAATGAGTCTCTTGTTGAGCATGACTCACTGTAGAACTGTGGGAAAGGAAAGGTATGGTGACATGTGGCCATTATATTACTGCTACAGTTTTGTTTGCTAGCTGCAGTTTTCCTGAATTCAGACATAATGGCCAGAAATCAATGGATACACACTCAAGAAGGCTCCGTGACCCTTGACCCCCCCCCCCCCCCGGGGCTGTTGCTGTGTGGGGCTTTGGGCAGAATATAATGAGTGAGTAGCAGGAGACCCCATTCAGCCGTATATTGTCAGATGCAGGTCATTAGAGGGGTCACAGTGCTTTAAGATTCATGGACCATCTTGATTGTGACTAGCACACCAATTGTCATGGACACAACATTTTCTTTAAGTCCACTGAAAGATTGGTAAAAAAAGTTAACTTATTACCAACAACCACCCTTCTTCATTTCGGCTTTCAGTTGTGCCATGCTCCTCATTGCTCCTTATAGCATTGGCAAATAAATGGGGGTTAGTCTTTGAGCTTCCTGATGGACAGTTTGACTTCAGAACCACACAGAGGTCACTAAAGGTCAGTTAAAAAAATTAATTGTCAGACATTCAAAGCATGTCAGTGCAAGCATGAACCTCCTGGGAGACATGCAGTAACCTGCAACCCACCTCATATATTCAGTTTCTATTTCATTTTCTCACTTACACACACACACACACACACACACACACTCACACCATGCCTTTTCACTCAAGTTCTTCCACAGACAAATTGGTACAAACTGCACCTTCATGGAAAGTGATGGTATGAATTTACACCTATAATACCTCTGTTTACCAAAATGAGTTAAACACACTGACAGTGATGTAAGACAGCTGAATATTGCCATTATTGGAATCATATCGATAGTAGGGGAGTAAATCACAAAACGATACTGTCACAATACTTGGGCCAAGAAAACAATCCTACATACAGCAATTAATAATCGAAAAACAGCAATTCTGCAATATTGAATGCAGATAGAAAATCATCTACAATTCATCACAATCTGTGTAACTGAAGAACGAAATATCCCAAGGCACAGAATATTTAATGGACAAACAAGTGCATAGGGCTTTGAGCTACTCTCCATTTTCTCCCTAGAAATGTCTTCTTCACCGCAAGTTTACCCTCATTGATACCCTCATTGACACTTGTCCCCACATGAAGACATTAAGTATTACCTCCAATTCTTCCATTTATCCATTTAGAGCAACTGCATGTTTTGAGACACCTGGCCATTACACCTACAAGAACATTTATATGACATCCCATTCTAATCTATAGGCATAGGATAGCTATACTCTTTTATGAAGGCTTTCAACAAGATTTTGGAGTGTGTGTGTGAGATCTTTAGCCCATTCAGCCAGAAGATAATTTGTGAGGTCAGGTTCATTCCAAAGGTGTTTGAAGGGGTTGAACGGCTATACAGGCCAGTTAAGTTTTTCCACACTAAACTCACCCCACCTTGTCTTTATGGACCTTGCTTTGTGCATCCTATGATAGTAACACGCTTTAATTCACTGAGCTCTTTAGAACCGCCCATTCTCTCAAAAATGTGAATGCAGCCTGCATGACTAGATGCTTGGTTTTATACAGCTGTGGAAATGGCTATGAATGAAATGCATGAATTCAGTGATTAAGTCATTGTTTCCCAATCTTGGGGTCGGGACCCCACGTGGGGTCGCCTGAAATTCAAATGGAGTTGCCTGAGATACTGGGTATCTTACAATTGACATTACATAAAAATGTACATACTTTAACAAAAAAATATAAAAAAAAAACCCATGATATTGAAGTTAGTTGAAACTTAGACAGCCCGCATGTTTGATTGACGTAATCATGCTTGATCAATGTTTCAAACAAAGTAGCAAAACAACCAGACGCACAAACGACATTTGGGGAAAATCAAAGTACCAGAATAACTGAGGTGAAATTTGCTCTTGGGATACTACACTGACACAAATGTTCAAACAGACAGGCCAGAGCAATAATGTGTGCTTTTAGAAGGAATTCTCTGTGCAGGTCAGTCCCATTTTGGATTAAATTGTTAGTACAGTAGGGCAGCTGTTTCCTGTCAAAGCACAGTGAAATGATGAATATAAATGTCATAAATATCTGGAGAATTCAGGGTAGTATGGTACATAATTTGATATAGCAGTTTTTAGAAAAGTGCCAGTCGGGTTGCATGTGGTAGTTTTAATTACTGTTGTCAGCATGGTCATTTATCTTAATTACCTCATTCTTTTTAAAGGTATGAATATAACCTGAAAGATTTGATTTGGGATCATACAACTCCTTCCCTCTCGTGTGCTTGTAATTCGTTTTTCATAACATTGGGATACAGGCATGAAATAAACCCTACTGACAAATAATGTTGACGATTTTGACTATGTGTGCATTGGCATGGTACGACATTCACCTCAGGACTATACAGTCATGACCTCACATACCTGGGGAGTATCGACCTTGATGACCTTGGCCATGACTCCTCACTGGTATGTGCTCGCCGCATCTGACAGATGGGCTTGGGAACTCGTTTTGGGAAACTCTCAGCTGTGATTGGGTTAGGGCTTGGCACGTTTGCCCGTGATTGGGTTACGGGGCTGGAAAGTGCTCACCGATGATTGGGTTAGCCTGATGGATGGGCTGCTGTGATGACAGCACATGGCATGCTGCTCATTGCCAAGACAGATACACACCAGAACCACCAAAACCTTCCTAGCATCAGGCTTTAATCTGATTTTCCCACTTCAATGTTCAAAAACGGTTCATGAAAATACACAACAAATGTATTAGAGAGAAAGACAAAGTGAAATTACCTTTTTTGGGGGGGGAGGACACTCACAAATAATGGCTAGATGAAACACTATCGCCATGGCATTGCTAACACTACTATGCTTTGAAGATCTTTCTAACATCTCAAAAACATCTTCTCTACTTTGCTCAAACCTGCGCCGTGGAATACATGATAACGTCCTCATCCATTTATAGAAACACATGTGTATTTTGGCTTTCCCATGACACACAAGACAAAGCAACGGGCTCGTTGCTTTTGTGAAGGCATGGCAGAGCCACCACAGAGCCATATCCATATCGCTGGGGAATGAAGACAGACCGGCAGAGACGCAGGATGTGTTTACCTCTGGTCAGTATTGTGGGTTAATTGGTGCATCAGGGGTTTAAGTCACTCAGCAATGCTGTTTCCTTTAAAAAAAGCTCTCAGAAACCGATCTACGGATGACTCTGTTGTACGGATCAGTCTCTTCGTGGGGAGTGGGAAAAACTATGGCTGTCAAGCCAACGGAGGCACCAGGCATCACGTCTGCTCACGTTTGAATCTGTCACGCCACCCTTGTGTTAATTACTAACCCTGTTTATTTATTTATTTATTTATTTGTTTATTCCTTCCCCACTGTGCCTGAAAAAGCGGGTCAAAATTTAAATAGCTGAAAATAGAACATCTGGCTGGGCCTTGTCAGTCAACGGTGCGTAATGAAATATGGAAATCGGGCCACGCTTCAAAGAGAAGCTGGGCCTTGCGTGGCGTTCTGGGGTCTTCTGTGCACACACACACACCCCTTTTTCTCAAGCACGCCAGCAGAGCGGCAGAAACCTGTTTCTCCTCTTCTACACCCCCCTGCCCCACACACACACACACACACACACATCTCTTCACCACCACCACCACCCAGCGGTGAAACACGGCGAGCATCCAGGTGCCGCGGTGGGCCACGCTGTCGCCGCTGCCAGCTCGTTAACGCTGGCAGTCTGGCGTGCGCCGGCAGCTGGCATCATTAAACTTCAAACCCGCCGTCGACCCGGGGTGCCACCACGCTGAGACCGCCTGCTCTGCTGGCTGCCACCGGCTGATTAGTGCAAAGCCCCCATCAGCATCCCCTACCCCAACCCCCACGCCTGGTCCCAGCCCACCCCCGATAAGTAAAGCAAAACACTTCCTCGTGACGAGGTCCTGAACCTGCAACTCCCTATACCCTCTGAAACAGCCAGCCATTACTGGACAAGTGCCGGTAAGGGCAAAGGTCATCTTCCATAGCTCACCTGATTCTGCCAAATGTCTTTCTTAGATGTCTCACTCTTGTCTTTTCCTTTCTCTTTCTCTTACTTTTCTTTCGTTCTCTTTCCCTCTCTCTCTCTTCGCTTCACTTCTCCAACTGCCATACGCTGTGTGACGGACTGGCTGCCTTTGCGCTGTGATTCCCTGCGCGTGTAATTAAGTCGTGAATGATAACGGTTCAATTATTTGCCAAAATGCGTCTCCACGGAGTCATTACGCGCTCACTGATGATGGAGAGTCCCTGGGCACGCCTGACAGTGGGGGGAGTAGGGGAAACGGGGGGAAAAAACGGGATACAATGTGCCTCCATAGACTTTGTAATTACACTCTCTTTCTACGCCAGTGAATGCCATTGTCTCAAAAGCCAACAAAAAAGGAGCCAGACGTGTGATCTGCTGACAGAAAAAATGGCTGCTCTTTGAGGAGGCGCAGTTGTGCTGAGGCCTCACAGATGCAGGTGAGGTGGTGTGAGAGATTTTCATCCAAAAGCGCGTTTTCATCCAAAACACAGCTCTGCGACTCCCTCTGTCGTGGGAAACTTTTTGGTTCTTCTGCCTCCTTTCCCTCCTCAGTGCCCTAAACTTCAGTTATCCAGTCCGATGCTAATGCAAAGACGTGGCACAGACCTTCCATCATGCTTCGCAAAAGCATTGCGGGGTTGTCATAGTGATATGCCCCCCGCCTCCCTCCCCATCCACTGGGTGTCTTGGTCTGTAGATCTAACAGTCTGTCAGGCGGTTTGGCAGGAGCCCTGGGGTGATGGCTTGCTAACCATACTGCTTGACTAAGACAAAATGTCTCCTGATCGTATCGCGCATCGGTGTCAGGGAGGAAAGGAAAAAAAAACTAACGACAGAGCCATAGCATTTTATATTATGTTCTGACTGGGAGCGGCGGTGGTGATAGTGGCTCTGCCGATCGCAGTATAATTCCTGGTTTAGCAGGCAGGGGAGGTGCAGCTGATGTGCGCTGACGGCGCCGTGGGGAGCCGTAATGGCGTCAGGCAGAAGAAAGAGTGCAGCTCTCCGGGCACGGGTTGCCGCCACAGATGAGGCCCTTTGTGTTTATTCAGCATTCAGATGCACTGATAACGAAGCCCCGCACATGACTGGACACACACACAGACACGCGGCTCTGATGGACTAGGTAAATTGAAGCGTTGCAGGACTGAAATCCTGCCTGTTTGGGAAAGTGAGACACATGCAGGGATCTGGAACCCCCAAGGAGCTTTTGGCTGGTTTTTTCATGCGCTCATACATTCTCCCTCGCAGAGCTCTGTAGCTCCCAGCAGGACGCCTTGTCGTTTTTTTCTCTCTTTTTTTCCCCTCCCTCTGGTCTGTCTGTCGATGTAGGTTTTTTCCCTCGCCCTGTCTCTCTGTCCAGTCATTGGTTTCCAGTGACATTAACTGTAACAAATGGCTGCCGGGGTTAACGAAGAGCCTGATAAATACACAGACGCAGCATCATTAGGTTTCCAAGGGCCAATGCAAAGCAATGGAGCACATGCCACAATCGACCTACAACCTTTAACACTGCAGGGTCACCTACTGACATGCCTCCTCAATCATTCTTACAGTCAAAGAGGCAGTACACTTGAACGGCTGACGGGCATTTGGAAATGCCTCAGTTTTGATTGAATTGCATTGCTGTTGTGCATGTACCTTTACTTGGTAAGATGGAACATAGATACAACACTCCATCCTCTGCTAAGGCCAAATGCACAAGCCCGGGTCCAATCAGTTTGCAGATTTGCATCAGTAGGCACCAGGGATGCACGAGCTGATCCAAAATATGAGTTATATGTGAAAAATGTACTAGTCAAATATGACCTTATGGCTTAAATCAAAGTAATATGCCTCAACTATTTTTTAAACTTCATTGGCTGACTCCAATCGTAAGAAGATGCAGAGTACTTCTTGTTACAGTTGTGCCATGCTGTGTGAGTGAAGAATGGAGACAGGTAAGACCACATTTAAATTTAGAGTAGCCTATAGGCTTATGGAAGCTTGTTTTAACTGGCTATTAACTGAATCAACAATCTTGTCCCAATGATAATTAACAGCCCAGTAAAATAATGCTGAACCAACTGCATTGTTTCCCATGGTTTTCTTAATACCCCATGCAACCCACCATAGGTGAAACTGCCATAGCCTACAGCCTAACAAAGAGTGTTTGTGCTACATTGGTTTAATGAAGGGATGTCGTGATTGGTAAATGCTTCAGGTAACTGTTCTTGTATAATGAAAGGCAGAAAGAGACATTCTATTATCATTGAAACCTAGGCCTGCAGTAGAATTGTTGGCATGAAATGATGCATGAATGTGCACTTTTTGAAAAAAAGTGGGTAAGTGTAATAATTGCGGTTTGAGTTGCGGTCAGGTTAAATTATAGCATCAGTCGGGTTTAGGTCGCCCTAGATAAGACCTGCGCATTACTGTTTTAGGCACCCAACTTGGCTGTAGTTCCTGACTGTGCCACAAGGAGGCGGCTGTGTTTTTGTCTGTTCGCCTGGGTGACTTGCACCATCTCCCGAGTGACCCCGGTCTGTAAGCGCTTGACTCGGCCAGCAGAAGGCAGGAGAGGCTGGGCCCTGGCCCAAATGTTGCCCAGGCCGGGGGTCCAGGAGCTGGGCAGTGCGCATGGAAGACAGAAGGTGTGTGGTTGTGGGGGATGGCTGGGTTGTAGTGGAATACTGTGTGCAGAAAGAGGGACTAGAACCTCTGGACTCCATCTGTTGCCCGAGAGGTGGCAGGGAGGCGGGAGGCACAGAGAGCCAGAGACAGGTGTGCCCGCCCCCGCCAGCTGCCACCACATCCAACACCTGCGCTTTTGGCCACGCTCAGCTTTCTTCCTCTCTCCTCCAGACTTCCCCTCTCACTTCTTCCCCGTCTTGCACTCTCACTCTGGCTGCCTTTCTCTCTTCTTATGGACCATGTCAGCTGTCTGCATACATGATGCCTGTGAGATTCACATCTGCTGCTGGCCTCTCATGGGTAACTTTAATGTATTACTGAGGTGCACTGAAAGATACACCATAGCTTAACTGCTTGAGAGCAAGTGTTCTTGGAGGTTACATATATGAGTTTGCCTATGGTTATCTGTTTGTGTGTGGTGGTGGTGGGCTATCTGTGTTGTTGCATGAGGGGATGTGTGTGTGTGTGTGTGTGTGTGTGTTTATGAAGGCATGCATGTTGTGACTGACTGGCGTGGAGTTGAGTCCTGTTGGCCTGTAGAGGGCGCTCTAACCCCTCGCTGGCCCCATTACTGCAGGGCCACCATCACTTGTGTAGTAGTATTATTGCCAAACTTTCTTGCCAAAAGCACAATATTTTGCATACTCACTGCAGATCCTGCATTTGGGTTCTTACCATTATACTGAACATTCTAAGTGTGTGTGTGTGTGTGGGGGGGGGGTTGCCTTATATTACCATTAGTTACTATTCTTTTGCCTTTACTAGCGTATTATAAAGAGAGAAGAGTATATTACAACCATTGGAAGATGGTTTACACGATAGGATAGTGACAGCTGCACAATGTAGTGCAACAAATAGTGACAACTCTGAGCATGAACCATATCAACCAGTCCCCCCCCCCCCCCCCACACACACACACACTCTTTATCCTTCCTTTCATTCTTGAAGAGGTTGTTGATGTAGTGATTATGACTTTTCCGACACTCGACAGTAACTTAAAACCTGAATTATACGCTCCTGTATCAAATCATCCAAAGTCATGTTGGATGAAAACTGATGCAGGTTTATAGTTGTGTTTATAGGAACACTTGTGGGCAATGCACTTTGCTTGAAATTCTACAACAGCTGCATCATTCTGCATCCAGATATAATGACTTTACACTTGATAATTAACTGTCTCAAATTATTTTATCCAGCTGGACAGAATCTGATTTTTTTTCAACAAATAAAACTAGTGTGCAATTGCATATTATTCAAGTGTTCCAAGTTAACTATGAAGCGATATGGCACACCAAAAAATTTCCTTTGAAATGTGCTATAGCTGTGGCAATCCTGGTGATGGTGACCATGCCAGTTGCAGTGTGTAGGATTTTGCTGGCTCTCTGCTCTGTCCACCGGGAACAGGGTGAAACGGAGCCGCTGTCGCGTCGCTGGATTTGTATTCAAAGCTGCACAGGGACTGGGATCAAAGCACAAGGTCTCAATGTTTTTACACACTTTGGTTTGAGAGAGAGGGAGATAGAGAGAGCTAGGTCAAACTGTCACATTATTAATTCCAATACAGTATTTTCATTTACTTGCAAATTGACTCAAGGAAAAGCGAGTGAATTAGAATTTTGTTGGGGGAAAACAGCAAACTATCTATGCCTGATGAATTATTGTGCGTCCCATTATCAGAGTTACAGTATTTCTGATTTCATTTCTGGTCTAGTAAGGCTATATTTTCCATTCCTGTATATTACACATAACAGACATTACAGTGAACAGTCCTTAGTTTAGACTACACCAACCTAGGCCAGAACTATTCAGTGATTATAATCAGTTAAATTACTTTCGGACATGGTTGACCCAGTTCAATGAAGTTAGCACAGGAATATAGCCTTAAATTTGGTCTTAAAATTTTTTCCCCCAGAGCATCAGTAGGCCTAAATGGACAGAATTCTGTGAATTCCTGAGTAAAATCATGATCATCAAATGCATTTGCAAGACATCCCCACTCCAAATTATTCAGGGCTATGCTAAATAGGCCTACCGATAACTCGCCCAAGATATGAGGTTGATTGGCAATAAAATTAAGTGATGACTCAAGGATTTTGTCTTTATTTCAGGTAGCCAAAAGTAAGACATGTCTATCAAATTGTTTGAGCAGTAAAAAGTAGATCTACAATTTGTATTTCTGAATATGATTCTGGGCTATATGTTAAGTTTCTAACCACTCTATTTACCTCAAAAAACCTTTTTTCTGTTTTCTTTTTTCTGTTTCAAATCACCCTGGTGTGAGGGTGATTTGAAGACATCAGGGAAAGTGCTAAGAGAGAAGAGAAAGACAGAAAATGTTCATTTTCCACCTCTGCAGGTTGTAAAGTCCCGGGAGACGACAAACAGGAGTGGGAAAACTCTGCTCACAATCAGCTCGCTGAAATGGACCAAGCCCGGTGGCTCAGGCGATTACCGTGACACCCTTGGCCTCCCGCTGCGGGTCCGCGGTGATGCATCGCACTTGGAATTTCAATAGTCATTTTGTAAAGCCATTTAAGCTGGTCCGATTGTCCCACTCTAGCCTTTCTTCGAGACCCTGACAGTAAACTTACATAGCTATTCGGTCCTTCTTCGCGTGCAAGAACATGATTTAAGGTCTAATCCCAGGATCATGGTATGGCTGTCATTGTCATTTATGGCTTTCCAGTCGGCAGCTTGGTATTTTGCCCACCTGGAATTCTAAGTGACAGGGAGAGATATGGTAACCACTTCACTCAGATATCTCATATTTCTCTTTTTAATCCCTCTTCCCCATCCAGTTCTTTCAATTTAAGGGATGGGCATTTCTGGTATTTCAAGTCTGAATCAATGGTTATTCCTTTAGGCAAGTGCAGGCCACCACACACTATGTCGCTGTTCATGGCCTTACTAAGTTCTATGAAGTATTTCTGTATTTTCTGATTGCAGTTAGGCAACGACAACAGCATGTGGCCTAGCCGGAAGTTCGACAAAAGACTCATGAGCACTTCGCACACAGAACTGTTCTAAGCACCCTGGGTGGCAACAATCACATTAAAGTGAAAGTTCTGCCAAGCACATCATGACACCATGCTAACATAACATTGTTCTATTATGAAGTAAAATTAAAGCAGGTGGATACATGAAAGTGCTCAAAAGCGATCCTGTGGGTAGACAGAGAGCCATGGTTTTCTGAGGTGGCATTCAAAAATAATTGCCAACTTGTTGGACATAAATTAATAACAGGGACCTTTAGGCCTTCAGTCTGCTCAGTGTCCTGATCACCTTGACCTCTGAGACTGGGAGCTTAGTCTCCAAGATAACATTGAAAATGCCCTTGTCTGAGGAGCATCTTAGAGTACTGAAGGTTGACTGTGAGGTGGATGCAGCTCAGGCCTTGTCTGATCCCTCACTGCAGGTTAGGAGGTGTTCATAACCAGGTTTGTATAGCATATTTATTACCTGACTGTCTCATTCAGTATTTCAGTTAAAAAGTGGTGCTACTTTTAGCATTATATTCTGAGCATTAAGTGGATGAAAATTCTCTGGATGAGGCTAAGAAAAAAAAAAGCAATTTCTCTAACAAGGCTTGAGGAAGTCATCACAGGACATGCAGAATCCCAGAATTCAGATCTAATACAATCTGGTTATGAACATCTCCTAACCTCTCATGGTTGACATGCAGTGAGGGTTCTCACTGGTTGGTCTTATAAGTAACAATGACAAGACGGCAAGTAGCGAACCTTACCCTGTGGTGCCATGACAACAACCTCTTCCTTAATGTCAATAAGACTAAAGAAATCATTGTTGACTTTAGGAAGGCCAGAGTAGATCACACTCCCATTACCATCAATGGAGCATCTGTAGAGATTGTTGACAGCTTCAGATTTGTAGGCGTAAACATCTCAGACACTCTAACATGGTCATTGAACACCAAGTGCACCCTCAAGAAGGCACAACAATGCCTTTATTTTCTGAGGCGTCTTAAAAAGTTTGACCTAAGTACCAGAGCACTTGAGAATTTCTACCGATGCACCATTGAGAGCGTTCTTTCTTTTTGCATCACAGTGTGGTATGGGAGCACAACCTCCCATGACCATAAACAATTGCAAAGAGTTGTCAAGTCAGCAGCCAGGTTTATTGACGCTGACCTACCTGATCTCCACGACATTTACACTTCCCATTGCAAGAGAAAAGCTGTATTGATTGTATTATTAAAGACCCCAATCATCCCGCTCATTCTCTGTTCTCTCCTCTACCATCCGGGAGACGTTACCGGAGCATTAAGGCATTTGTGGAGAAGGATGGTTCGTGTTTTCTTCCTACACCTCACGGTAAGCTATTTCGTTGCTCTGATTGGTAGGTCTATCCAATTGAGTGCAGAGGCATTCCCCCCTGTATCGGTTGAAACACGTCCCATAATTATGTCCCAATGGAGCAGTATCAGACTCATATTCTGACTAGAATTGAGTATGACTATGTCAGGCTAGTATCAGACTCATATTCTGACTACGTCAGGCTAGCTGATGCACTTTATGTCTTGCACTATGCACTTTATGTCTGTTTTAGTCTATTATATGTTTCCTTGTCTGTTATACTACATGTGAGTGATGGAGCAAAATGCATTTCATTGTATATAGGCCTACTAATACGACAATAAAACAGAACTTGAACTTGAACAAATATGCACTACGCTTACAATGTATTCTAAGAGAACGGATCGGTTTTACAGCTACAAATCATCATACAGTTACAAATATTTTTCCATTACAGATACATTTTGCAGTTACAAATCAATGCTTTATGTACAAAAAGCTGGCCTGGCAAACCAAACTCATTCACATTCCAGTGAATAGAGTCTGGTCACTAGTGAATAGGAATCATTTACAAGCTAGCATGGTGACAGGCGTAGACACAGTGTTAAAGGAGAATTCCGGTGTGATATTGATCTAAAGTGTGTTGAAACATGATACAGAGTGTGAACGTATGTCTCATAGCTCATCTCAGCTTGTCCCCTGCACTCCGAAATCTGGTGCTAGTTAGCCGATGCTACCAACAGGTTTTCAAAGGGGGTGCCTCGGGCATTGGGCTGAAAAATAATTCTGTGAAAATGCATGGATTCCAGCAGGGGACAAGCCGAGATGAGTATCATGTTTCAACACACTTTAGGTCAATATCACACCGGAATTCTCCTTTAACTTTGAAATCACTGGTCCAACCTAACCAATCACATTGATCAGGGATTCCTGATGTTAATTTGTACTTCGCCTAAGGGCAATTCCATGCAAAGGTCATCCTTAACATGGAAAAAAAAAGTTGTGCATACGCAAATAGAACTGTTAAAATCTTCCTTTAGGTCTATATTTTATTGTTTGTAACTGATCTGATTGAATTTGATGGAGAATTACACTGTTTTTACATCATAAATATGGTGTGCAACCATACAAAAACAACATTTTTCACATGGTAATATTATACATATTTAAAAAGTGGATAAATGGACCCAAGGTTCAAACAAATTGTGTCATTTGACAAATTCCAGATTGACAAGGGAATGGTAGAGTAATGTCTATGCTCAGCTTGCATTTAAGAGCACAACTCCTTACATTTGTAAGGCTTTTGTTTTTAAGTCAGCAAGTTCCATGGCCATGTAATATCCATAACGTTTTATAGGAAAAGTTTATGCTACACATACAGCGTTGATGCGACAATGTCCATAGTGTCTGTGCAAAGCTGATTTATATAAATGTAAAGTGTGATGACCAAATTGTGCCCCTTTCTTACTTTTAAAACCTTTAATGGTGCGTTATGGATGTGACGTTATAGATGTTGCATAATGTGAATTTACAAGACTGGAGACTTTGTTATACCTCAAAGCCGATAAAACGTCTGTTCTAGTGGCATGTCAGTTTCAACGCATTTCACCTTAGTGTTTAGGCCTACAATTGACATTTTAAAGATTATTAGGTTGATCAAAACCACAAGGAGGCCATGCCTAACTATTAGCAAAACAAACATAATATTAAAATACCTCCAGTGATTAGCCTAGCCATAGCCTATTTTCAAGTGGCCTAATAACGAAAATCTGAGCGATTATCTTCCTGTAACTGTCATACTGTTGTTAGTACAGTAACTGGATTATCGTGTTAGCTGGTGAAGATGGCTGACTTTGCAGCTGGAGTTAACATAGCAACCTCCTTCTGTTGCAGATGTGTTCAGCCTGCCGCTCACGTCTGCTTAACACAGTTTAATTTTAAATGTGACGCGATATGCCAGCATTTGAAGTGTCAGGTCCTCTGTAGCTAATACCCACAGAGTAACATTAGTAACGGCAGCAATAAACTAGATGTACCGCATAGCGGTACAAAATAGGACCGCCTCTCAGTCCTGCATATTCTCTTCGCAAAAATAAATCACTCTTGTCAATTTGTCTCCATCTCCTACTCCTGCAACTCATGTGCATGTAAATGAGTGTGTGAATATGTGAGTTTGCTTTTGTTTATAAGAGTGTGTGTGTGTGTGTGTTTCTGTGTGTGTGTCTGTCTGTGTGTGTGCATGTGCGTATGCGTGCCTGTGTTTGTGTGTTTATGTGTGTGTGTGCGTGTGTGTGTTTCCATGCACACATGCGTATGCGTGCCTGTGTGTGTGTGTTTATGTGTCTGCATTCATGTGGGTGGGTGTTTGTGCATGTGTGTGTGTGTGTGTGTGTGTGTGCTTGCCTGTCTGTATGTGTTTATGTGTGTGTGTGCTTGCCTGTCTGTATGTGTGCGACTGTGCGTGCGTGCGTGCGTGCGTGTGTGTGTGTGTGTGTGTGTGTGCATGTGCATGTGTGCACGTGCGCGTGCATGTACTTTATGTGTGCAAATCACAAATGAGTGGGTTTGGGTTAGGTTGATGTGGGCTCTTGAGACTAACATACCATAAATATTTTGTCATCTTGGGTGCAAAGGTTCAGGTAGGGCTAGTTATTTAGGGGAGTGGCCACCAAGTTTCATGTTCCCTGGTGTTTCAGTAACCCGGGAATCACTGACCAAAATTGATGACGGTAAAAAAAAAATATATATATATTTTTTATATTTTAAATGACTTGTTGTCCTGATTCTTCCTGTGGATCTTAGTGGGCACTGAGGAAGCAATTATTTCATCGCTAGTTTTTCATGATTACTATTTCAATTGTTTCATATCAAAATTCACTACTTAATATGTGTTTTATGTAGTTTGTCGAGGACTGGTTCAGACACGTCACATCCATAACGTGAAACTGTCACATCCATAACGCCAGTTTTTCCTACATAATGCATTACGAAAATGACGCATAGTTTCAAAAACACACTTTTTGTGTTCATTCAAGTCTCCTTCATGCTACATATATCATAGTTTCGGCAGTTTCCTTCAAAATTCACAGAGTTTGTAGAAAACCTGTAATCTCTCACAAAAGTGTGTCCATTTCATGTCACATCCATAACGCTGATAAAATGCCTTGTATTCTTAGGATGAAATTGATTATATGAAATTTGAGGATTTCTCAGTATTCAGAGGACAGAGGTTACATTAAAAGTTATGCAAATTAATTCACTGATACTAATTTTGCCCCCACTCTAAGGCATTTTGTTTACCAATATGAGTCCAATTGTCACATCTATAACGCTGGAACTGCCCCTAAGCTTTACAAACAAAACAGCATTGGTAGTCAGGAAACAGTGCTCGAATTACGTGGGAGCCAGAGGGAGCCGAGCTCCCATAGAGTGAGGACTGGTTCCCATGAAAGCAACAAAGTCAAAAATCTGAGGGGGTCTCTCATATCTGAAGGTGTCTGGCATTGCAATTTAATCTTAAACAACCACTCATTATCCATCCCTGTGCGATCCCTTACCATTAAAGATGTTAAATTAAAATATAGGCTACTACTGGACGTAGACCTACCCTACGCTCTTGAACGCAGCATGACACTTCACCACCACACCACTAGACTGAGCAAACCGTATACGATCGTTTTGACAGTACTTGCAAATCTGAAGAAGTCACCCTGCTTTGATGCAAGTGTTTTGTCTATTTACATAGGCGTTCATTGGGCTAGCCTATATGGTTTGATATGTGCTGAAAAGTCCTATTTGCTGTTGAACTTGCGCTTCACCTCTTCTATGTTGATTGACAAAGCCATAAATTATGGCCCATAATGCAGCCTACAATGATTGTAGTTGTCTGATGATCTGTAGCTATCCTCTGCCATTCAGAGCTCCAGAAAGTTCCCAGATATTTTGAAACACCTGTTAGCAATCTCTGATGTCAGAATATATTTAATGGCTACCCGACAACATCTCAGTGCAAACTCCAAAATTGTTCGTCTATTAATTTTCCACGGTTCAACAATACTAGAACATAGTTTGGCTGCAATGGCTTATAATTTCTGCCAGTTAGTGCTTTTCCCCTGTGTATAAGTTATACTACATGCATTATTGTGTTTGACACTGAGGATAGACTATCTGAGACGGTGGTCTGGTTCAAATGAGTCACGTTGTGAAATTGAGAATGGCACAGACTAAATCGTTTAGTCTGTTTCTTTGTATTGTGAAATTGAAATGAAATATGGACTATTACAATCAATAATATGCAAGGCCGTAGCCATGATGTCAACATTGGGGGGGGGGGGCCAAATCTGTGGTACGGTGTGAATTTCAATAACAGAATTTCAATACATTTCCTGCCATGCAAAAATATTATTAAAATCACAAACAAGTCATTAGTTAAGTCAGTCAATTAGGATATACCAAACTTTTTACAGACATAGGCACGGATGGATTATGAACCCCTGGGCATAGATGCAAAAAACCCTCCCCTGTTAAGATAGGGGGGCCCGGGGGCATACTTCCCCTTTATATTATGACGACTTGTGAGATTTGTGGAAATAGAAGAGAAGGGCGGAGAAGCAACTTCACACCTTCTTAGGCTTTAGGGCCCCCTAAGCTTTTGGGCCCATGCAGTAGGTCCATTCAATAATCCATCCCTGGATATAGACCTATGGTATGACTCCATTTGTCTCCAAAATGTATATTTTAAAAGAAAATACAAACTAGAGTATCTTTGATAACCTCTATATTACACTGAATGCTTACTCATAGGTTTGGACCTATAGCCCAATCATATTTTGTATTTTGATTTTATTATTCTGGCGGCACACAATTTTAAGGTAGTTTGAAAGGGATGGGATTCAAGATAGGCTACTAAGACAGGTCCCTCTTCTGTCTGACTCACCTCAAGTTACCCTATGCATTATAGGCTGGTTTCTGACAGAAATTACGTTTTGTGTTAACATGTAGAAACACATCCTTTATTTGGTGAATGGAGGAGGAAATTCCTTTCTTTGGTTATTGTCCGCGATTCACATTAACTGTAGGCTATCACCGCCATTGTAAAAGTTTTTTCAACTTTTGTGCCGTCGCCACAATTTAATGCTACGTTTTGCCTGCATGGATGCGCGATTGAGTGCGCATCTAAATGTAACATGCAAGATGCAACAACCATTTCTAAGAGGCTTATAAACCTGTTCATTTCTGACATTACTATATGAATGCATTATTTATGTTGTAAGACATGTGAAAGAAATGAATGACACAGGCACGCACAAATTCAAATAAAAGGACACTACGTTTCACTTTCGCTATAATTTCAAGAAAATAGGCTACAATATGGAAAATGCTTCAAAGTTCCCTTTGAGTCTGATCAGCTTCAAAAATGAATGGGGTTTCCTTAGACAGTGCTACACCTTTTCAACAAGTTTTGTGACAATTGTACCGGTATCTTTTGCGATATTGTTGACAGCCCGCACCATAGGGTGCAGGAAGCTTTTGATAGCGCACGCCTCAAACGATAAACGCAAAACCTCCAGGACAAACCACTCACAGTGTAGGCTACTCTCTGAAACCATCAATAGGTCACTAATTTGTGCGTTATTTACGTTTGATTGCATTTCAGATGGTGGGACTTGTTGGTTTCCCGTAGTAGCCTATAGCGTTTTTTTATTTATTTATTTTTCTATGTCCGAATATTGGGAGGGACATTTTGTCTATGGTGACTACGGCCCTGATAATATGTTGAATTTAATTAAAAGCAATCAATTTCTATGAAAAATCTATGTCTGTTGTGTGCGTGTGTCAATGTAAAGCCTAGGCCTACTGTGCGCATATATTGTACGCCTAGGCCAGCGGTTCCCAAACTTTTTCCCCCGCGGACCACCTTCTACATCCTGACTCGGCTCGCGTACCCCCACCATCCAACACATAAGAAAGTAACTCATTCTATTGACGCATTCCAGGCATCGTTGTTTAATTAGCCGCACTACATGATAACATAATAAAAATGTGCAACTGGTCTATGAGCTCTCACGTTAAAAAAACAGTGTGGAGAACCACATTAGAATGGTTAATAGCCAATGGTGATGCTCAGGTTTGGTTAGCCAATCAGGAATTTAAATTCACTATCCAATCACAGAGTAGGAGGCAAGCCGTGGGTGCGACCAAACATTGGAGTCCAATCTAGGAAACTAGCCAGCCTCAATCATCTCTTGTGGTAAGTTGGGTACACCACAAAAACATGTTCTATATCAAGAACCCTTATTTATACAGCCAGTGGTCCAGCTTTAGGAGATATATTCTGGGTTTTACTTTGAAGGGACTTCTGTAGTGACAGCTAGGTAGTTTGATAAGTTGAATCCATTCATCTGTGTAACAAGACATAGTGAACTTGTGTGACAGCATTCGCTAACATAATTCTCATAACTCTACACCACCACGCCAAGTAGTGGAGTTTTTTTCTGCTAGTTATCGCCATCTAGTTATCTTTCAAAGGACCAACATCGGCTAAATTACCTACATTTTACATTTGCATTTCTGATGGTTCTTTGTGACAAAAAAATACATGTTTGAAAGAAAATACAGTGCTGGACACACAACCACATCTATCTATCTATCTATTCTGTCTAAGTAGTTTATTATAGATCCCCCGGCACAGTTGCTGCCTTCTTCTGAAACACAGGTGGTTTGTCTTGCTGAATTTACATTTAGTGTTAACAGCAATATTTGTCAATCAGGATAATGATTTTTGTGAGACAAGTGGGAGTGTAATGTCTTAATTTCTTTCTCATTTAAATTGAAATGTGAACTAAGGACAAACTAATGACAATGTTTAGCTAACAATGCAGTTTAATAATGTTAAAACACAAATACACAATAATTGTCTTCTCCCATAAGTAATTGTGGTATTGCATAATTTCATAAGGCTCATGCATAATGAAAAAGACACAGTTGTCCTTGATGTTGTTGCTGGCAACATGGGTGTCCCAGACATAAAATATCCAGAGACACGGCCCATAGAAATGAAACTCTCAGTTGCATGCATTGCAAGACTCTTATGGGTGTATCAAAAGCCACACTCACACCTGACTGGGATCTGTATTACAGATAGATAAAGAAAGATAACTGATGATGAGCTTAACCAGACTGTGTCAAGAATCAAGGCAGATTTGCCCAATTTAGGTATGTTGGTGACAGAATAACCTTTTTCTTGCTAACCCTCCTCATAACACCTATGCAAACATTATGTAATCCCACCAACAAAATGTGTGTTCTATTTATGTAGACATTTCTTTGCTTTTATAATATGAAAGTTTTGGGAATTATCTTGAGTAACATGCAATGTTTGGGACACTATTTCAATTAGGGTGCACTGTTTTTGTTGCAGATTATCTTAAACAGAGTGGTCTGGCCAGATATCGAAGACAGTGATGATGAAGTGGAGAAGACTCGTGCAGAATCACTGGTTACCTCTGAGACTTTAAGTGGTATGTAAAAACATGTGCTTTCTCTCATTTTGAAGCCTGGCTGATGACCTTCAGAGTGATTTGGTTATGATGGAGATCTCTACTTACTGTAAACCACTCACAGCCAGGAAGATATGTGGAGGTATCTAACTATCTTTTGCAATTGAGATTGCCAGACATTGTATATTAACCTGACTCTCGCCAGATGAATTTCGTTCCGCCTAGCTCCACTCATCCATCTGGGACCAATCCATTGGAGTGTTGCTTCAGAAGGCTGGGGCTAATCAAAAAATGCTTGCATATGATTGAATAAGCCACTTGTCCGTCATCTATTGACGTGCTACTTCAACCACTCACATCGAAGCCAACCCGTGACGCTGATAACCATGGAGGTATTATCAGTCTCACAGTCGCTTCTACGCTATGTCACATCCAGGCTCGGACTGGTAATCTGTACAACCGGGCAAATGCCCGGTGGGCCGGTCCACATGTGGGACGGTGACCTCCGGGAATGTTTTTTTTTTTTTTTTCACTAGGCCTATTTGCGGCCCGTCATGTAGGCATAGGCCTAGTCTATAAATGCAGTTGCATCCATTTGGCTTGGGGGGTGACAGGTCAATCATTTTGGCCTCTTCATGACAGATTCCATAGACTGTATAGTCTATGACAGATTCAGTGTGTGTTACGATCGCGCCCCCCTGCCCCACCAAATCAAGTGGATTTGTCCAAGCAGCCGCTAGGTTTGATTTACATTAAATGCACAATCAATAACGATTTGCGAGTCGATGCAGGTAAAAAGTAGGCCATCAACTGGTAGGTTAGTAACGAAGGTAGCCTAATTTTGCAAAATGTGATGACGGCACACAAACTTGGGCAAAAACGTTTAGTATACACTTGTGGTGATAGCCTACAGTTACTGTGAATCGCGGACTATAACCAAAGTAAAGGAGATTTGCACCAAATTAAGGCTGTGGTTGTGTTTCTACAACATGTTGGCACAAAACGTAATTTCTGTCAACTATGACGATGTCCATGTTAGCCTATATTTTTTAGTCAAGCAGTGACGTGGTTTAATCATGCATGGGGTAACATGACGTGAGACAGACAGAATATGAGACTGTCTTGCCTATCCCTGAATCCTGTCCTTCTCAAATCACTTTAAAATGGTGTGATTAGCAACCAGAATTAAAAAAAAATGTGTTATTGTGATTATAGGCTATAGATCTAAAATCTAAATGTTTAATGTTTGGGTTCAGTTTATGAAGTGTTGCTACAGCATAGGGCTACTGTCGTCGGTCCAGTGGTGGGCCGGTCCAGGAGAAAATTGCCAGGGCCGAATTTTGTTCCCAGTCCGACCCTGGTCACATCTATGAAACTCCTGCCCTGCGTCCTGATTGTATGGTAGAGCCAATCTCGTGCTGAAATCACTCTCAATGGAAGAGGTCCCAGATGGATGTGAGTGAAGCTAGGCGGAGCTAAGCGGAATGAAATTCATCTGGCGAGAGTCAGGTTAATTGTATATAAGAGTGCCCTCCACATTTGTTGGTAAAGTTGAGTAAAAAAGGTATGAAATGTAAGTTTTGTGACACAGTGTTTCACAATGAAAACATTAGGAGAAATCAAAGCTTGAAGGCAAGCAAAAAGTTATTTTGAGAAAAAAAAACCTTAAAAAAGAAACAGAAAACCGTAAAGACAACAGCACCGTATATAAAATCTGGAAAGAGCATCATGTTTACTTATTTCAGTATATCGCATGTATGTATCCACACAGGTAAGCAAATATGGAAGCCTGTTTCCGCAACTTGAAACCTCTCCTCACCTCTCCTCAAGAGGCTTTGCCATTTGGTGAGGCCAAAGGGGAGAGTGGTCGCCTTGTCCCCGTTGGGCTGAACACCTGAGAGGAGCCCTGCCCCTCTTGAGACAGCACTTCTACCCACAGTAGTGACCCAGCGCTGCCCCTCTGGAGACAGCACTCCTGCCCACAGTAGTGACACAGCACTGCTCCTGTGGAGACAGCCCTCGTGCCCACTGTAGTGACCCAGCGCTGCCCCTCTGGAGACAGCACTCCTGCCCACAGTAGTGACCCAGCACTGCCTTGTGTAGTGACCCTATCTGCTTTGTATAGATGCCCCAGTGCACTGGATTGTGCTGGAACCATGAAGGTTTGCATAGATCCCCAGTGCACTGGAATGTGCTGAAAGCTGCTCCTTTTGTCCCATGTCTCCTTCTGTTGTCATGATATTAGCTCATGATGGGATCATCTTTTGGTTACAGGGGTTTTGTATTCGCAGCTTCTTATAGTGTGGCAGAGCACAGGAGTAATGCAGCTCCTCTACATGAACTAATGATGAGCACTACTTGTCATAACAGTGGATCTTCATAAGTCATAGCAATATTTTGCATAAATACTTTGCATTCTATTAATGTTTCTGTTCTTCCTCTTCCATAATGAAGTTGATGTGATAAAAGTCATGAAATCATGAATAAAAACTCCTGAAATGCACCAAAGAATTGTAAGGTTGGTAGACCTGCAGCTTTTGTGCTGCTTCAATACTCTGTTGGAGAGAAAGGCTCACCTAATAGTTAGCTATACCTGTAAATGTTTAAAGGTTGGCTATATTATTATTTCACCTAATCCTTAACCTAAACCTAACCCAAACCCTAACCCTAACCCATGGCTAACCCTAGTGCCTTCCAGGCAGCGCTGCCTTGAAGACAACGTTGGGGGCCTACAACACCAAGAATAATCAGATATCATATCTGAAATGAGTGTAGACCCAGAGTGTGAACATGTGAAAATACACAGAAAATATGAGTGACCAAGATTAAGATTTTACAACATGCCCAAATACCAGGAAACAATCATCGTTATTAGAGTTCTGAGAATCTGGGTCCACATGCCCCACTCTACAGTAATTGATGGATGACATCCAGCCCTTAAAAGAAAATATTAGCCAAAGAAAATAATACGATTTTTCTGAGAGAATTGTAGACGGTCATTTTACAAAATACAGTAAATAACTGAGCAAAATATCCATGTAAGTAGTGTGGAGGAGTCAGTATAACAGCAAAGTGCTTGAGAATATGGACTGAGATCTAAAATGTGTGAGCGCAAAAAGAAAGAAAGACAGACTTGGCAAAAGTCGACCTATCTTCTCTTGTGTAGTAATGTGTTTGTTTACATCAACATGAAATAACGGTTCCAGTCCTCAATCACAAAAATCTGCCTGACTTTTCTATGTTGTTCAAAAGTATTAATTGGCCTATATAGCCTAGTGGAAGGTAACAGTGATTATCTTGGAATATTGGAGATTTAATACCTCAATGTGCTTCTAATGAAGCTGTGGCAAACCTGCTGTTTTGCATGACTATTTGAAACACAGAACGGAATAATTATACATGACAAGATAAAATCAATTATGCTGTTGAACAACATTGAGGAACGCAAGTTTTTTGTATTTGCTAATAGTCTGCTGGTGAGCTGTAATAATTTACATGTACATTTATTAATTTATCATAACAATCATAACGCACGGAAAGACGTTTCCAATAAGCCTGGTAAAGGATCAGAAACGTTTGTTCAACTGAACGCCCTGTGTGTTTAACCATGTTATGAAGGCATTCATCATTAGAGCCAGATTGCACGCTGTGTTTGTAAATCGACTAATTTTGATTCTGACTACCTTGCCCGCGAAACTGCAAGGTCTCTACTTCCGGACACCCACGTTAGCGGATTTATTGTAATGGTTATTTGTCTTAAAATATTCAAGATGGTTCTGTCTTCTGTCCTGCGTTATTCTATCACTTTGTGGTGTTGGGTGCCTCTCTCGACATCAGGGCAGCAGGCCCGTCAACACCCGGTAACAATAAGGGCTACTGCCACATCTGGCGCAATTGCCGTGACAAATGCCTCAAATCTCACACATCCGCGTTTTTATAAGAAGTCTAATCCCATTTCCAGTTATTGCCCTCATTCGTCTCGCGTATTACAATTACTGTAGAGACGAATGACACTCCAGCAAGCTGCTTTTTCAGCCAGATTCATCGTCCAGCCGTTTCGCGCCGACTGGGTGCCAATGAGATCACAGCCCACATGTGATCGACATGCAGGTCATTTTCCCCTTTCCCCGATCATCCGTTATCCATAACAGAACATAGGGTTATTGATTTATATGGAAGGAGGGTAATTTATAGCCAACAAAATCACAAAGGCTAATAATATACAAAACAAATCTGTAAGGTTTCTCCTCTTTCGCGTCTCCAATACTTAGCCCAAAATTAGTCAATTGAGGCATTTATTTTTGTTACAACGAACGGAGCTGTCCATGGTCCTGAAGCGAGGCAACAGGGATAGCGGTATGGACCGATAAACGGAGGAACAGTAGGCTACACAGAAAGCAGTGTAGCCGAGGTCTACTCTCTGCTATGTACTGTATTAGTTGTTTATTCAGGCACAGCGGGAACAGAGCTAAAAAAGCTTAAAAGTCAGCATTACAATAAATCGAGATACCAACAACAACAATTTTGTTACAGATTGTTTGCCTCTCGCACATCTCTCTGTGTTCTCTCTCTCTTTGTTCCCTCTTTCACACGTTTTCTTTCTTTCTTTCTTTCTTTACAAAAAGTATTTGTGTTGGGTTGTTGGCAAAGGCACGTTGGGCAGGAGCCCATCATAATGGCCAATTTCACAAAGTTGACTATTAAAAACCAAATAGGAAAAATGACGGGCGGGATATTTATATCATATCCATCTTAATCTCTGGTGAAAACAACAGTAGTGGTAGATCACACAGAGTTCTGTCAGTAAACTGAGAATGGGGCATTGCTTTGCAGTTCAAAGAAAAATGGTGTGTGATGTTGTAACAAAGGGTTAATTTATATTAATGGCCATAGAAAGTCAGTTTTAGTTTTTTTTTTTACAGAAATGGTATTTAATATTACTTTTAATTAGGGCTGTCAATCAATTTAAAAAAATAATTCCATATATAATATTTGCTGTGAAAGTATTTTAAATATTTAAATTTAAATGAATCATTGAATAATCAGCATTAGTGACATTAAAGTTCAAAAACTATGTTATTATTATTTTAATAAATGCCATAATAATCTATGATATGACCTAATATGCTGAGGAAATAAATTCAAAAGTGCTTCGGGAAGAAGTTTTTTTTCATATAGGCCTACAAGGTATTTTAGGCCACACATATAACCTAGGGGACACAATGAAAATAAATGAACATTCCCCTCAATGTTAATTTCTTTGCATTGATGTGCGACTAGAGTTGATGAACTCCGTTGATATGCAAATTCCTTGCTGCAGACATCATCCAATCAATGATCTAGGCAGCACATTTTCTTCTCTCTCCTTCTTTTTACAGTCTAATGGTTACTGACTACAACGGCTCAGGGTCAAAGGTCATATGGAATCGATTAATCTGCGTTATTTTTTTTAATCAGTTATTTTTTCTCAAATTAATTAATCGAAATGAATCAGTTATTTTGACAGCCCTACTTTTAATAAAAAGTCATTGTTTCTTTCTTTCTCTCTCTCTCTCTTTCTCTCTCACACACACACAGACATGCACATACAGCAGCCCAGCAGAGATGGGACCATCTGGTGGCTGACTCGTCCTTTGCAGAGATTAATTGCTGGGCTGCAGCTCCTATTCCAGAGTCTGTGGGTAGTCCTCTGCCGTCGAGGGGGACAAGAGGAGAAGGCACTAGGCAAAGGGAATCTATCTGCACTGAGCTCCTAATGACTGTGTTTGCGAGGTCGGTCATAGGGGACACAGTCAGGGGGAATAAAGACAAGTCTAGATTCAGGATTTATGGTTGTAGTTCCATTGTGTTTGTATGTTTTTTTTGTGTGTGTGTGTGTTTGTGTGAGTAACTGCCAAAGTACGTGTTCTGTAGAGGCCTCCTAGAGGCAGGAAGTTTCTTGCTGATTACTGACGTCAGTGGAGTGGCCAGCAGGTGTCTGCCTCTCTGTGTGTGTGTGTGTGTTTATGTGTGTGCATGCGTGTGTGTTTGTGTGTGTATGTATGTATGTATGTCTGTGAATGAGTTTGTCAATGCTGTCTTTCTGTGCGTATGTGTGTGTATGTTTGTACATTTCTGAAAATGCCTATGTGCACTCTGTGTGAAGTCTAGGTGTGTAGCTGCATGCCTTGGAAATGTTGATGTACACCACATTGCTGGGCCAGAACCCTCCCCCCAAACAAACACAAACACACACACATACACACACACACTGGCAGCACACTTCCAGGAAGGCGGCAGGGCGCATGGGATCCACTCTGCTCTGCTACGCGCCTGTCCCGTCCCGGCTGTCTAAATGAATTAGTGAATAGCCGAGCCGCTAATCTGCCACGTCGCAGATTCAAACGCGGCTAACATCTGCGCACACCTGCGTGGCGCACTGACACTCGCACGCCACGTGGCCTCTTCCAACTCACCTCCAGAAATCTCCCCTGATGAATCCTCCCACGCCGGCTGTCAGCTGCTATGCATGGTGCACTGCGTAAAGGCTGATAATAAACGCTGCAAAAGGGATGGAGAGAGGAGAGATAGAGGAGGGGAAGAGAGGAACGAAGGAGAGAGAGAGAGAGAGAAGGTGCAAGAATCAGGGCAGTGTTAATACTTCATTAATGCAAGGATTTCGATGCCGGTTTACACGGCATCCTCGGAGATGATATGTGAAGCTGTAAGATTGCATCTCGTCAGCTCAACTTCCCCCTCCCACCTCCGTCAAACTGAGAATGCTGGGATGGCTGCTTCTCATGTTTTTGTGCATGTGAAAACAATATATTTACTCTCATCCCTCTCTCTTTCTGCCTCGCTCTCTCTCTCTCTCTGACTAAAAACGCCCTTCCTAAATCTGTTCTGCCAGTCTCCCTCAAATTTACATATGTAAATGAGTGCTACTACTACTCATAGATCTGTAATTAAAAGAACATCTGAAGCTTACAAACAAATGTCGCTCTTTATTACATTGCCCATAATAGACTTTTGCACAGCGACTCGTTTAAAAGACTGACGCCAGCACTCTATCTTCATTACTAGTTTACCTCTCTCCCAGCAGACTTATGCTAATATGTCCAGGAAGTGTCAATCAGCCTTTTGAATCCGTAGCGTGACTGAACCTGCTGACTGCTCTCAGTGAGAGTGGTAATGCATGGACCGTCCACTATTATCACCGACCCTACTTCAGGCACATGTTTAAGCCCTATATGTAAGCTTCACAGAGAGCCCCACGTATGTGATTGTTTCTGTGGCTTGTTGAGAATGAATGAACAAAAAAAACATTACACGACGACAACAGGTTACAGCACATCTTGTTAAGGTTTGTGGTGGATGCTGAACTTCACACACTGGGTTTCAATCCCAGGCGTGAACACTCCTAACTGGATTGAAGTGTGAAGCGTCATCTCACTGTGGAAGATTATGTGTGTGGTGCGTGTGTGTGAGTGTATGGAAGGCTGTGGACAGTAGAGAAGACTGAGACAGAAGAGTGTTGAGAAGAGTTCTGTGTTGAGCCATGG
The DNA here is from genome assembly GCF_046254945.1 of Alosa pseudoharengus. Classification (NCBI taxonomy): domain Eukaryota; kingdom Metazoa; phylum Chordata; class Actinopteri; order Clupeiformes; family Clupeidae; genus Alosa; species Alosa pseudoharengus. Next base: position 17,376,926 of record NW_027468774.1, read on the forward strand.
TGAGGTCCTGTATCGAGGCACCCGTGAAGCTGAACCAGAGCTCTGCTACACATGGCATACTGTGTCCAAATGCAGGCTCAAGAGTCAATTCAATACAGAGGGTATTTGCTGAGCCCCACATACTCTTATCGCTGCACACAGATCGCAATACTCGCCATAGTCATGGCCACCATGGTCGCGACAACAGGTTTGGGGTTCAGACTGCTGTTGCTGACATCAAGATGTTTTGCTCAGGCATTTGCTGGTGCTTGGTGCCTACACAAAACCCTGGACTCACTCTTGTTGATGGTGTAGATTGGACAACATCACCTGAAACGCCAGTGGAGATTATTGGGTCTAGATATGAGCTGTGAGAGGTCCATGACCTCTGGTTATGTGGGTTTGTATGTGTGTGTGTGTGACTTTGTGGGTGTAAGAGAGAGAGAGAGAGAGAGAGAGAGAAAAAAGAGAGAGAGAGAGATCCATGAAGGATTTCCAATAATAACTCTTACTGTCTCTGCTACAGCATGCTACAGAAAGAATGAGGGGATTCAAACCCCATTTGTATTGAAGGGATTAGGAAGGACTAAGATGGCCTAAAGGTCATGCATTTCTAACCCTGCATATCTCCCTCCCTCCATCCCCCTCCCCTCTCTCTCTCCATATATATTTCCTCATAACTTCACTGAATAAATCAGGTGAAAATGAAAGCCACACACGGACCACTGAAGTGGGACAATGGCGACAGCTTCCGCTCTGTCACTGTGATGAGGTATTAGGAGTGCGCTCAGTGTGAAATGTTAAGTGCTTCGCTTTCAGACGTTCCCCTAACGCTACAAAATGAGTCTGCAAGGCAGGCAACTCCACCAGCACGAGCCCATTCCCCACCCGCACCTTCCGTCCACTGCTAGTGGAGGGTGAGCAGATAGCCCGTGAGCAGACAGCCTCTTTTCTGCTGTCCGCCATCAGCTCTGATGGGACCCTAATGACGCTTAATTAAAAAGTCAATGGCATCTGTAACAAAGAGCACCAAGTTCTGATTTGTTTTTAGTGAGGGTGTGTTGAGGCGATATTTGTTTAGTTAGTGGTGTGGTGAGACATGGAGCTAATGGATGAAAGGCCTCTAATTTGCTGATAGATCTGGGGGGGTGGAGAGGAGGGAAGGCAAGGGAAGGGGGGGGGGGGGTGTGGATCATTTCACCATTAGAGGTAGGTCATTTTGTTTGCTCCAAAGGTGTGAGAAATAAATTGAATCTGACGAAATAAATGGGAACAAATGAGTGTTTGTGTGTGTGTGTGTGTAGGTGTTTGTGTGTGTGTGTCTGTTTGTACAATTACAGCAATTTAGAAATCTGGCGGTGAATGCCTCTCCTGCCTTGTGTTCCAGTCTAAAATGCACTCGCAGTTCCATCAAAGACTGAGCGTCGGTCTTCTCTGAAATTTACACACAGCTTTCACTTCAAATATGTTTTGCCATTGTCATGCTCCCAGGGGCTTGTTGTCTTAACAACGGATTGTTTTGAGGGACCAAACACTGAAATGACCAGTGTACTATATGGAGATTAACTACTACACAAAACAGTAAACACATAACTTTATCTGTAAACACATAAGAAGTCTTTCCATTTTCAGATCATGTGCTCCCTCATTCCATCATCTGACAAAAATTACACGTTAGAAATGGTTAAAGTGTACGTGATGTTCTCTGCATTTCAGTATTTCATGCTATGATGCTACCCCACCCCCTCTCTCCTGCTGTAAATGCTTTAATCTTATTCAGACTTGTCATTAGAGGGGCCTAACCCAGAGTCGTTATTCTCTCCCTGGGCCAGAAGCAGCCGACTATACAAATTAATTTGGTGGTGTTGGGGCTGGCTTGCAGTGCTTGCCGCTAATTGGCAAAAAGAGAGTCATACCCTAAGGGTTACTTTAGTGTGGTGGGATCCGGAGTCCATTTATTGATGGAGGGAATCATTGGGGCTTTAAATTTGTCACTTTTTTGTCTTTTTGGTGTTGGTGGACAATTACTGGACTTGCGGCCTGTTGGTGTCAGTTTGACATTTACATGTTTTGCTTTCATAGCTGTGAGAATGCTGATGAATATTATGAAGAGAAACAGACAAACTCTCTCTCTCACACACACACAGTCATAAAGTAGCATGCACAAATGCTTTCATGTAACTCTCTCAGAGGAAGCTGCCTCATGACCCCTTGGGATCCAGCACTCTGTGGGTCAACAGATCACAGGGTTAGGTAAGGCACAGTTGCGCTGATCACACGTGTGTGCAAGAAGACCAGCCTGTGCTTCCCACTCTAACACCCCTCCCTCCATCATTCACTGTCCTAGTTCTGCTTCTGTTGTTTCTTTCTCATTCTGTCAGTATTTCTGGTTCTTTTTTTTTTTTTTTTGGCTTCTCATTTATTCGACAGGCAGAGCTGGCCTGCAGCGCCTGACTGGTTGGTCTCCGTGGAGATGTCGACCCAAGCAGCCGGGTCTGAAGTGATTATGTGAGACAGTGTGAATGTGTTTGTTTCTCTCTCCTCCCCTATCTCTCCCTCTCTCTTTCTCTCTCTCTCCTTTTTCATGTGTGTGTGTATGTGTGTGGTGAGTGTGTGTGTGTATGTGTGTGTGTGTGGTGTGTGTGTATGTGTGGTGTGTGTGTGTGTGTGTGTGTGTTTGGTGTGTGTGTGTGTGTGTGTGTGTTTGTGTGAGGTCCCTGGTTTGGCCCACACATGATTCACTCAATGCTGCTACTTTGTACTGACAGATGCAATCAGCACGAGAGGGCTAAGGAGATAAGGAGACAGATAGCAGAAGGAAGGGGGAAACAGAGCAGGAACTGGAGGCCAAATATCGGGGACAATGAGGATAGGCAGACGGCAGGAGGAGGGAAAAAGGAAGGCAGGTGAGGAAGTAGGTGAAGAGAACGGGAGGGAGGAGAACGATAAGCAGGCCTGCAGAAACAGGAATGGAATGGGAGAACTGGAACCCTACCATGGGAGCCACATACTGTGATACTCTGACCTCCTTTATTGACTGTAAGAAACTGCAGAGAGAGAGAGAGAGAGAGAGAGAGAGAAAGAAAGAGAGAGAACACACAAGGGGGTTAATTGATGTGCGTGTGTGCGTGTGTGTGTTATGAAAACGTGTCAGGTTCCCTCATGTATGCATTTGTGCTTATTTTTACCTTTGAGAACATCTTGTATGAAGATTGTGTGTGTGTATGTCTGTGAGAGAGAGAGAGAGAGAGAGAGAGAGAGAGAGAGAGAGAGAGAGAGAGAAAGAGGGAGAGACACTGTGTGTGTACATGTGTGTTTTTTGTAAGACAGTGTTTGTTTCAGACTGTCGTTCCTTAAGATCTGATTGGGGCTGCCTTCAATTCCCCAACTAATCATTATGCAGATTCATCTGAGCATCCCATCCCCTCGGGATTGACAGACATATTTTCACATTACTGAGAGCGACACTCAACACACCAGGACTTCTCAGGCATTCGACTTAAAGCACTTTATTCTGGTGTGCTCGTCAAGGGGCTGGACTCAGTAAAGACTTCAGTTCAAATAAGACATTCCAAACAGACTGAGCTGTACAGCATAGCCTACATTTGACTGGCAGGAATAATTTCAGAAGCACATTATCGCCAGTCTGTTTTAGGCCGTTGTGTTTGTTGTCAGGATCGCTGAGAACTGGCTAGCCCTCTTTGGTGGCTCACAGCAATCCAGATCAATCTCTAGATTGTTTATGATGTGAGATTCATAAGTATAAAGACCACTCACTCTCTCTCCCTCCCCTCCCCCCTCTCTCTCTCTTTCTTTGGAAGTATGAATCAGTCTATCTTGTGAGCTGGCTGGACTCAAATGAGTTTGGCGGAAAACACTTTTTTGAAACTTTCTTTTTCCCACTCTCTCCGCCCCCCCCCCCCCCCCCCCCCGTCTTGCCAGTGTTTCTGTTCTTCAAGTTTTCTCTTTGAAACGGTTTAATCTCTACGCTGCTTATGCAAACAACACAGTCAGTAATTAACCCAGCACAAAAGCAGTCATCAGGACCTGTTACAATTCATTATTTATAATATCTCGCATTGTCTTTTTAAGTGCAGCCAAGCAGCCAAATTACTTTCTCTCAGTTTCTACCCCCCTCTCTCTTCCATTTTTTTTCTCTCTCTTTCTCTCTCTATCTATCTCTCTCTTTCTCACTCTCTCTTCCTCCAGTGGTCCTGTTTATTCTAAAAGAGCGTCCTTCAACGATCTCCTTTTCAGGACGGCGTGGCTGAGCAGAAGAAAGCCAAGACGTGGTTTATCGCCAGCCAGCAGACAAATCCACTCTAAATGGCCACAGATACTCTCGCGCAGCCTTGCCTAATCCATCAGCAAATTCATCCTGGGACTGTCTGTTGATGTGGAGCTGTTGTTGATGTCTGCATGTGTTTTTTTTCTCCTCTCCTCTTCTCTCTTCTCCTTCCCTTCTTTTGTGCTCCTCTCTTCTGTGTGCACAGCCTCTTGCCTCTTCAACTTGAAGGGAATTATGTTAATGAAAGGCACAGAGTGGAGAGTGGATAAACAAAGCGTTGAGCCATCAGGCTCCCCTGCAAGGGCAGACGTTGGTATGCACCACTGACATTAAAACACATAGCACATATTTCTGCGGGCAGCCTCCATTATTTTTGTTGTTTGAGATATGGGGGATTGTGAGACTGTGTTGTGTGTGTGTGTGTGTGTGTGGGGGGGGGGGGGGGGCTGATGGAGGTCCTAGGCTTCCAAGGGATACTCTCTCTCTTTCTCTCGATCTCTCTCTCTCTCGTCACG
>NW_027468774.1:17384207-17426707 GCF_046254945.1 Alosa pseudoharengus
AGGACTCCAGAACATGCAAGATCTCCTTCAGATGGCAAATAACTGAGGCTGGTGATGTGGCAGCAGTGAGTCAGGATAGAACAGGGTGCCAAACACAGGCTTGAGATAAAAAAGGTTGCATGAGAAGGGGTGAGAGGAACGCGGCACAGCACAGTGTAAAGGCCAAGGTGTCAAGACTTTTCATCTGACAATCCAGAGTACGACATGACATAGCCTTGTGATCTTGAGAAGCAACCAGTTTTGGAAATGTTTAGTGAGAGATTATTCATTCAGAGAATAGCAAGATGTATGTTTTTTAACTACAAAAATGACTGGCAGGTCATAAAACCAAGGGTGAGAAATACAAGTAAAGGTTGCATACTTGAAATCCATGATGAGGTGATACAGCGATCACAGTAGTTTAGCTAGTTTAGCACAGTAGTTCGACACCCTGAAACTTAAATCCAAGACTGCGCACCGGGATACATATTCTGTTAATGTTCTTTCCTCTTGTTTACAACATCTTTGTTCCTTGTCCAAACTTTTTTTCCAGCCATCCTCCTCCCAAGGATTTTTTTTTTATCTTTTTGCATTGGCTCAAAGCTATCCTCCCTACAGACAACAGATTGGAACAGGAAGACACAGCATACTTCACTGAGAGAGAGGAGAGAGAGAGAGAGAGGGAGAGAGAGAGAGAGAGAACATGCTTTGGAACTTGTTTACTTTTGTAGGAAAACAAATTAGCAAATGCAAACGGAATGGACATCTATATTCCCTCTTTCTTGCGTCTGAAGATGCTTTACACCAAAAAGTGATCATTATGTTTGTTTTTCTTCTCCAATATATTTACAAAGCAACAGTGTTTGCCAACTCAAATACACCATTGACTTCAGTTGAGAAAAATGAGAGACCACAGAAAGGCTTTCAGGTCATAAAACCCCAATTAGGCAGTGCAAGTCTGTAATTCAGAAATATCATTTCACACAGTTGGAGTCAGTGCCTGGGACTTGTTTGTCAAAAGCTTAGCTAAATATTATTAGCAATACCTTTGATAACTTAAACTTTAAGCTATCTGCTATCTGTAATTGGCTATTTGATTGGCTATTGGCAACTTGAAGCTGTAAGGATAGGCAAAGCACTCTCATCCACCTTAGTGCTCAGGACTGGGGCCCCGCAGGGCTGCTGTCTCAGCCCTTTACTTTACAGCCTGTTTACACATGACTGTGTAGCTATCCACAACTCAAATTCCATCATAAAGTTTGCAGATGACCATGGGCGTAGGTTTAGGGTGGGACGCTATAGTCCTAATCAATATTTTGAGATGACAAAAATGTCCCCACCAATATTTTAGCGAACTCCTTTGTGCTATTCAGACGGCGACAGTAAAAGAAACACTGTCATTTGATTGGCTGAAACCGAAGGGGGTTTATCTGACACGCACAACAGCGTCAAAGCATAGCGGAAAAACCTTTCTCCGAGTGAAAACATCATCATTCCGCGTCATTCACGTCACTTAATGTGTGATGGTGCATTCATGGTGCATAGAGCATCACAGTCCCGCCCACAGGAGTTTCCGGAAGTAAGAATTCAATGCAATTTCTCCATTGACAATTCGGGTATAAGCCATACAAACTTAACTGCACATGGTAGACTCAAAACCAGCTACGGCTGTACTAAGCGATTGTGTATGCTCATATAGACGCCAAAAGTTCACGGGGCACTAACCTCGTTTTGAGATAAATATCTTTTATTCGCGATGTCTTGGATAAGTACTTCATTACCCACAATCCTGAACAATCCCACAATCCCACAGTGATGCCTCTGATTGGTGGAAAGGCCGTTCAGTCATAGTTTGAAACTTGAATCAGCGAAAATTATTGACAAAGATGGCGAAAATCTTAATGTGAATAAAAACTTTCTAGACGAACATTGGTACTTGTATCAACAAGGATTGTGGTTTATATATCACACAAACTTAGTCAGGGCCAATACACCATCAAATAGAACTAACTGTCCGGTTCGTTGATCTCAGCAGTCGTATGTGATCCATTTTGTTGTCCAGTGATCGTACATTTGCCAGGAGAATGGATGGTATGGCTGGGCGAGTTGGGCTGGCCGCTAGCCTGGCCCGGACGCCTCCGCGCTTGCCCCTCTTCTGCTTCCTCGCACACCGCTTCCGACGCTTTCTTTCCGGGGGAGGAGTAGCAGGCGAGTCCGGTGTTGTTGCAGGCCGGAGTAGTCCGAGTTCCTTTAGCGTCTCTGTTGCAAAGTCCAGAACGCTGCAAAACTTGCTTTTGCAGATGTCAATTAAAAACTGTCTGCTGTACTTGTAGTACGACGTAGTAAGACGAGACGAACACGTAAAACTTTCGGACAAACACTTTTTAAACGAACAAAACACCGTACGGTTGGGACAGAGAGAGGTCGCTGCGTGTGTACGCGCCGCCATCTTGGATCAGTTTCACGGACTACAAGCCCTCACGGACTACAAGCCCGCGCCACAGAGCTGCGAGAGCAACATCCCTCTGCTCAACAACCTGAACCGCTTCTTTGCTCGCTTTGAAGCACAAAACAGCACCTGCCCACAGAAGACCCATCCCCCTCTACATGAGCAGCCCCTGTGCCTCTCTGCCGACAGCGTGAAGAGGACACTTGCTGCTATCAACACCCGTAAGGCAACAGGTCCAGACAACATCCCTGGTCGTGCGCTGAAGGACTGCGCAGGGGAGCTTAAGGATGTCTTCACAGACATCTTTAACACTTCCCTGAAGCAAGCCATCGTCCCATCTTGTTTTAAAGCTGCCACCATCATACCTGTGCCGAAGAAAACTGCTCCATCCTGCTTCAATGACTACCGCCCTGTGGCACTGACACCCATCATCATGAAGTGCTTTGAGCGGCTTGTCATGTCACATATCAAATCCATTCTCCCCCCCACCCTGGACCCCTTCCAGTTTGCATACCGAGCCAAACGGTCTACAGAGGATGCAATCTGCTCTGCCCTCCACCCAGCCCTCACCCACCTGGAAAAAAGAGACTCATATGTGAGATTGCTGTTTATAGACTTCAGTTCTGCATTCAACACCATAATACCACAACAACTCATCTGCAAACTTGACAAACTGGGACTCAGTACCTACCTCTGCAACTGGCTACTGGACTTCCTCTGTCAGAGGCCTCAAGTCAGTGGCGGTTTTAGGTACGGGCGAACCGGGCGGTCGCCCGGGGCGGCATCTTGTAGGGGGCGGCACGAGCGCTTAAAAAAAAAAAAAAAAAGAAGAAGAATAATAAACGTCGCAAAACGATTTTCTATTATCCATCACTTGTGTGAGGAATTAGGGAATTGGCGCCCCTGTTGCTCAGAAGGTAGGCCTACTGCACTGCACTGTGCAGAGGAAGGGGCGAAGGGAGGGGTTTGCGGGGGACAGTTCACCTCTGGGTCTCCTTAATGAAACGGGAAAGGGGGGATGAATGGGGATCCACTGTATAGTAGCCTACAACAGTCTATTAGTGGGCTAAAATCAGTCACACCTTGATTTTCTTCCAAACAACGCACATCTCATAATGTTATGAATGCAGACCTATGATTCCTGCACATTTAATTAACTGTGTGAAATGGCTAATAAAAATAGGTGACAAAACGATTAAGAGGTCACCCAGGTGAATTGGTTTGGTCTTGACTGTGGTCGCGAGTGGATCATGGGAATTTGTGGATTGTTGTCGACTGTCGAGTGCCAAACACGATGGACAGAAAGCGGTCAAAGCCATCAGGTGGCCAGTTCCGAAAAAAAAGAAAAGTAGAAGAGGAAAAACGAGCAAAGGATAAAGGTATGTAATGTCCTAATAATAACAGTATCATGTCATGAGTGAAGGGCTAACGTCAATGTTAATTGATAGGGCCTGCCTAGTATAACTTTTACGTTTGTTAGCCATCTTGCAATGATACCTATGCTTAGCCTATAAAATAATAATTCGGTTTTAACAAACACAACAACTAATTTCACCATGAGATGGATTATGCTTTGCAACAAAACGGTCAAAACCTCAAAAGTTCTGATTATTTATTTCCATCATTTTGGTTAACGTTGCTGTTTAGACAACGCAATTTTCATGTAACAAGGTAGGTAATGTCTCAATAAAAAAATGACTGTTTGAAAAAAAAATATTTTTTTGTTGTTTGGGGGGGGGGGGGGGGGGCGCTCGGGGGGATCTCGCCCGGGGAATAATTGAGTCTAGAACCGCCACTGCCTCAAGTAGTACGTGTTGGCAACAATACCTCAAGCAGCATCACACTGAGCACAGGGGCCCCCCAAGGCTGCGTGCTCAGTCCGCTGCTCTTCACCCTGCTGACGCATGACTGCACTGCAACCTACAGCAACAATCACATAGTGAAATTTGCTGACGACACAACTCTGGTGGGTCTCATCACCAAGGGCGACGAGACTCAATACAGGTTGGAGGTCGACCATCTGACCACGTGATGCAGGGGCAACAACCTCCTGCTGAACGTCAGCAAGACCAAAGAGATTGTTGTTGACTTCCGGAGAGGTCACACCCAACACCTGCCACTGACCATCGACGGTGCTGTGGTGGAGAGAGCGAGCAGCACCAAATTCCTCGGGGTGCACATCAGTGAAGACCTCTCCTGGACCACCAACACTGCATCACTGGCGAAGAGAGCTCAGCGCCGCCTGTACTTCCTGCGGAAACTCAGGCGAGCAAGTGCTCCACCAGCCATCATGACCACATTCTACCGAGGCACCATTAAGAGCATCCTCTCCAGCTGTATCGCTGTGTGGGGCGGAAGCTGCACTGAATACAACAGGAAAGCCCTGCAGCGCATAGTGAACACAGCTGGAAGGATTATTGGTGCTTCACTCCCCTCCCTGAAGGACATTTACACCACCCACCTCACCCGCAAGGCGACCAAAATTGTGAGTGATGCAAGTCACCCCGCTCACAATCTGTTTGATCTACTGCCCTCTGGGAAGAGGTACGCCTGCGCTCCCGCACTACCAGACTCACCAACAGCTTCATACACCAAGCTGTTAGGATGCTGAACTCTCTCCCTCCTCTCCCCCCTCCACCCTCAGCTACATAACATCCTGGACATTGGACCCACAATGGCCGCCTGCACCACTCCACTTGCACACTTGTACACTTTGCAACTTGTTGTTGTCCTGAAAACACAACACTTCTGCTGCTCTTACATAACTTGCACCACTATGCCACTTTATTTCTTACTTAGGTCAAACAGAACTACCTCAGCCTTTTATTGGCCTGACTTTGCACTAGTATTTTATTTTATTGACTGTCTATGCACAATTTCAACCAAATTTTGCTGCTCTTATTTTTTCATTATATGTGCCCTCTTATTTACTTATTTACTTACTTTTTTGTTTACTTGAATGTTATGTTTGTCTGTGGACTTAAAATTGGTAAAATATGTCTTGTCTCCACCGTGGGATAGTGAGAAACGTAATTTCGATCTCTTTGTATGTCTGGAACATGTGAAGAAATTGACAATAAAGCTGACTTTGACTTTGACTTTGACTTTGTAAATGCTAGTTTGAACACTTAACTTTTCAGGTAGCCGATAGGCTAGCTAATCATTAGCCTTTCAGACATTAGAATGTCATTATAATGCTGCTAACATTAGCCTACATGCTGCAACACAGGTATGAATTATTATAATGTTTTAGTGACCTTGTTGTTTCTATGAACATGAATTGTTGTTTATATGAAACATCAACTTAGACGAGGCATAAAAAGCCCTGTATATCCCCATTAAGAACTTAAACCTTTGAACTAGCTAGCTAGCTGATAGCAAAGCTGGATGCTACCACCTGGTATAGCATGCTACACTGCAGTAAAATGGTTAGCAAACCGTCCATGCCCCCGGCCCGTGAATATTTCAGTTTCAAGGACGAAATCAAGAGTGTCCAAAGGGGTGAAAACCACTTTAAATCGGGTCACATTATTGACTGTTGTGTGTCGAGGGTCAGCTTGTGGGTTATGTATGGGCCAGCATGAGGAACAAGACCTATCAAACCTACAAAGTTGTGTGGTGAGTTTTGCAGGGAGGTTGGTAATGCTAGTTAACATTAGCTAGGCTACTGTAGCCTTCATACTGTACGAGCCATATCAATCATTAACCTAGAAATACTTCTTCGTACATTTAATGAACATTTTGTGTAATAATTCAAGTTAATAAACTGAATATGGTGGTCCAAGAGCAGACCATGCACCGGTCCATGCATCAGGATGGCAGTCAGATACGAAGCACTGCACAATGTTGCTAACGTTAACGTTAACCGCTTTCACACACACGATATAAAATACACGATGGTAAATATAACATTCAATACCAAAACACTATTATTTACACGATTACTCCTGAAATAACTGCTATTAACTATATAAAAATCATTGTTTGGAGGAGAGGGTTCGCTGCTGTCGCTGGTTGGAAATGAATAATTTCGCGCTGGTTCGTGCTGCTTATATATTTTTAAGTGAGGCCCGGTGGTTTATGGGATGAGTAGTTCCTTCGCTCAGAAATGAAAATATGTACACAGTCTTGTACCTTTGACTTTTTTTGGACTTTCTCTTCGTTTTTTAACTCGAAATGATATGTTGTGTGCTTATGAGTTACTCCGTAGCTGGATATCCTAAGACATGCTCTAAAACTCTTTAAATACGGATTTTTCCAGAACGTCAATGGGAAAAATGAATGGGAAAGCTACTTCCGGAAACTAAGCTCTCTCGGAGGAGGGGCGGGACTGTGATGCTCTACTCAGAGCACCTCGGAATGACAAGGACCGCCCCCATGGCTACTTTGTTTTTCCGACAGCAAGTGTTCATGTGCTTTGCCATCGGAATGTGTGACAAACACAGATGGCACAACAAAGGTTAAAACATACACTCACTAATCCTAAACAAACAACTGTATTTGCTTAAAATATAGTGTAAGATGCTCGTGAAAGAAAGATATGCAGCTTTTCAAGTGATAAAAAGGGCAAATTCCCAAGTTCACATTAAAACTGTTGGACATGAAAGGCCACATGGACTACAAACGAACTACAACGTGACGACAAAAGTGATGACGAGCCCCTAACTGGGCAACTCTGTTAGCAAAATCTAGCCCCAGTTTCCGACCTCTGACTCACACATTAAGTTACGTGAATGACACGGAATGATGATGTTTTCACTCGGAGAAAGGTTTTTACGAAGCCCATGAACGCTAGGTGAGTCAGAGGTCGGAAACTGGAAAATACATAACCCTAAAAGACCAGTGTGAAAGATTTGTAATATTCCCTTTGCCCTTCAGCATGCACATTTTGCCCCTTTTGGTGCTTTGTAGATCAGCTATGCCACCAAAGAAGAAAAGGAACATTCAAAGCTTTAGAGTCTAAGTAACATACAAACTGGCAACTGGTGACCAGGCTTTCAAATGCGGATTTTACTGTGGAAAATAGCATTAACTGTTAGGATATTACCCAGGATATTGTCACAGCTAAACCTAGCTTCTGTAATCGATCAACCAAGGTTAGGAGTCATGCTGAACAAGGATGTGCTGCAGGACAGTCGCATAAAGCACAGTATCGAAGTCACCATGTCACTGACTGTTAATTGGGCTACCAATCTTGCACTCGCAATAAACAATGGATCCGAGACATTTTCCTGTTCCTGTATTCTGTTTATGTAGGCTAATGTATTTGTGAATGTAGCCTGCACAATGCAAAGAAATAAAACATAAACTATACATGTCCATACTCATAGAAATGAACATAGCGAGACACTTATCTCATCTATGATCTCATTCCAGAAAGATTTTCTTTGACTTTGACTTGTTTATTTGAACATTAATTTTATCTAATGACATAGCAAACATGATGAATTGAATCTACATATCCTTGCACTATGGAAAACTATTTTCCACTAGCCTAAAACCTTGAGACTGAATTGCGTTACGTTCCTCTTAAAGTGACAGGCACTCAATTAGACTTACAGACCACAAATGTGATGATATTAATGAAAAGTTATCATTTAAATATCAATATGATGTATTCAAATTACTAAATATGTTTAGCTATTAGTAATAACAATAAAAAGTTCATATGAATTCCAAAATATGAAAACCTATGACAACCATCACTTTTTGTGTGTGTGTGGAGGGTCAATCAAATTCTATGATTGCCACTGATGTAAATGATCACACAATATTCAATATTACTGATGGCGTCAAGGTGTTGGGGGCCCCCAAACCAAACATTTTTTTTAAAATTGCAAAAGGACGACAAAAGTACCGAAAAGACGGAAAAAAAAATCGAAATCGAGATTTTTCACTTGCTATTGGTATTGAAACAATAATGTTGATATCGTGAAAACAGGAGTTGGGGATGTGTCCCCACCAAAGCTGAGACCAGACCCTTGCAGATGACACTACTCTGGTTGGCCTCATAAGCAACAATGACGAGACGGCCTACAGAAAGGAAGTAGCGAACCTTACCCTGTGGTGCTATGATAACAACCTCTTCCTTAATGTCAATAAGACGTGGACATGCATGGATTCCAGTTGCTGCTACTGGAAGAAGTCTTATGTCAATAAGACTAAAGAAATCATTGTTGACTTTAGGAAGGCCAGAGTAGATCACACTCCCATTACCATCAACGGAGCATCTGTAGAGATTGTTGATAGCTTCAGATTTCTAGGCGTTAACATCTCAGACACTTTAACATGGTCACTAAACACCAAGTGCACCCTCAAGAAGGCACAACAACGGCTTTATTTTCTCAGACGTCTTAAAAAGTTTGGCCTAAGTACCAGAGCACTTGAGAATGTCTACCGATGCACCATTGAGAGCGTTCTTTCTTTTTGCATCACAGTGTGGTACGGGAACACAACCTCCCATGACCGTAAACAATTGCAAAGAGTTGTCAAGTCAGCAGCCAGGATTATTGACACTAACGTACCTGATCTCCACATCATTTACACTTCCTGCTGCAAGAGAAAAGCTGATTGCATTATTAAAGACCCCAATCATCCCGCTCATGCTCTATTCTCCCCCACCATCCGGGAGGCGTTACCGGAGCATTAAATCCAGCACCACCCGTCTCAGTAATAGTTTTTTTCCACAGGCGGTCAGATTGTTGAATAGCTGATGCACTTTCTGTCTTGCACTATGCACTTTATGTCTGTTTTTTTTGTCTGTTATAGGCCTACGTCTCCTTGTCTGTTATACTGCATGTGAGTGATGGAGCAAAATGCATTTCATTGTATTGTAGGCTTACTATACATATGACAATAAACCGAACTTAACTTGAACTTGAACATGAACTGAACAATACTAGTTGGCAAATTAGAGATGATCCTGACTGTCTTCAGTGCACCAACGTTTTGCCTAGCGAACCGAACCGAAGCTCATAGGCTAACAAGACATCCACATGAATTCCCAGTAAACAAAATAAAGTCCTGGCGACGTCCCCTAAAGGTCCCCTGGCGAACGTCACCTCCTCGACATTGTGTAGGGTTCCCTTTACGTCCCGCGGACCTCTTTTCGGGAGGTCTAAAAGACTTCCACGAGACTTTGAGAGGACGTCCTGTTATGGTCACCGCGACGTTAATATTTCCGCGATGGTAAAAAAAAAAAAAAAACATGAAGCGCGATTTAGTACGGTAGGCTATTACATCCTGTAAGTCTCAGCGTTGCTGCGAGAGAGGTAGACGGAACATGAACACGCATTAAAGGAGAATTCCGGTGTGATTTTGACCTAAAGTGTTTTGAAACATGATACCGAGTGTGAACGTATGTCTCATAGCCCATCTCGGCTTGTCCCCTGCACTCCGAAATCTGGCGCTAGTTAGCCGATGCTACCAACAAGGCGGTCAATGGTTGTGCCTCGGCATCGGCATAGCTATGCAAATAAATCACTGTTTTACACCATTTACGAGGCTCAATGTATCTCCACACTTCATTGGTAGACTTCCAAGGGCCCTGAGATTTAAAACGAGACATTGAGAACTTTGAAAAAGCACTGGTAGTTTACTTACAAGACGATTTATACAGACAGTATCTTCTCGAAGTTTAGCGTTTGCAGCCATCTTGAATTTAGTCACGATAAGTCGAGCGACGAGTAAGAATGAACAGGTATGATAAGGGATCAGATTCCAAAAATAATTCTGTGGAAATGCATGGATTACAGTTTCTTCCAGTAGCAGCAACTGGAATCCATGCATTTCCACGGAATTATTTTTGGAATCTGATCCCTTATCATACCTGTTCATTCTTACTCGTCGCTCGACTTATCGTGACTAAATTCAAGATGGCTGCAAACGCTAAACTTCGAGAAGATACTGTCTGTATATATCGTCTTGTAAGTAAACTACCAGTGCTTTTTCAAAGTTCTCAATGTCTCGTTTTAAATGTCAGGGCCCTTGGAAGTCTGCCAATGAAGTGTGGAGATACATTGAGCCTCGTAAATGGTGTAAAACAGTTATTTATTTGCATGGCTATGCCGATGCCGAGGCACAACCATTGACCGCCTTGTTGGTAGCATCGGCTAACTAGCGCCAGATTTCGGAGTGCAGGGGACAAGCCGAGATGGGCTATGAGACATACGTTCACACTCGGTATCATGTTTCAAAACACTTTAGGTCAAAATCACACCGGAATTCTCCTTTAATGACTTGTTCTACAACTACACAATCAACTTTACTCACCTCATATTTTCACGCATGTATGAAATCACGTCCTCCGAATGCATTACAATAACGATGAGTAGACTTGGATATTTATACCGGGCTAGGATGTCCTGCTTTGACATCTACGGTGTCATTTTCTTAATAAACTAATACGACGTTTTAATGGGCATATCCCGTAGCATATTGTTCAAAACATCATCAGAGTAGGTCAAGTAGATAAATTGTTCAAACCATATTGTTTCAAAATATTAAAAACTAATAATAGCCGAAAATACTAAATGAATCGCAATGCATGCTGGGAAGCAAAACTCAACATGAAATAAGTACATGGAACATAGAATGCATTGACGTTATATCCACTCGTTTTCTTGGACCTGTGAAGGACAAAGAGGGACAGCCTATAAATGTAAGCCTATCTTCCTGGAACATTGCAGATAAAGAAAAATGTATCGTTTTCTCTAGGCTATGAATGCTCTTTGTAGCCAACTTTAAGATGAAATAAATAGATTCCAGATGTTTCTATTCTATATCATTGTTTTATTAATAAACAGTAAGGCTCTGGTGAGGCAGAGAGCTTCTGCTCCCCGTCAGAAATCTCATCGGATACGTGCACTCTTTGCTGTTTCCACAAGGAGCTGCTGTAACATCGGGGACAGCTATGCGTGACACTTTGAAACGCGAGCATGCGTCAAATAAATTACAATGACATTTAAACAAGTCATGAAGAAGCAGTAGCCTATCCTTAATTCTTCTGCAATGTAGCATTACATCTAGATCGTTTTGCTTTACAAATTAAGTAGTCACTTCTGTTGCTAGACAACCCTAAACAAATGCTACGTGGTCTGTTTTTAACATTTCTCTAGTTTTATTGCATCGTATTCAGCTCCAAAAGTCGGTTCAGTCCCAATTCGGCCGTGTGTGTGTTTCTGAAAATAAAACAGATAATAAGTAGGCTACGTGACTACGTTAAATAAACCACTGTCTATTTAGAGCATGTTACATGAATCACGTAATGACAGTTATCTGAAGAAATGCGCATTGTAGGCTAAGCTAGAAGCTAAGAACAGCGACTTTGCTAACGTTACACCAAGCATCACATCAGCTAACATGAATTTGATAAAATCCCTTCCCTAGTTTGTAACGTTATACATTAACGTTAAACTCAAAATGTATGTGCTACATACATTTTGTATGTGCTACATACATTTTGAGTTTAACGTTAACAACCCTTTCCCAGTTTATGAAGTTGTGCATCTATGAGCAAAGTAGACATACACTGTAAAAAATAATAAGTAATGGTTACTTGAAAAAAGGGTGGAAACTCGTTGCCTTAAATAAGTTAAGTAAACAAAACTTTTCTCTTCCAAGTTATGTTTACTTGATGTCTACAAGTAATGCTTACTTAGAAGAAGTTATCCTTACTTAAGACTTTAAAGTTCTGGTTACTTACTTCCAACTAGTAAAGTTTACTTCATGCCCTCGAGTAAAGCTTACTTAAAAACAAAGTTGTATTTACTACTGTTAAATGAGTTACCCTTACTTTGAGTTGTAAAGGGTACTTTATGTTGGATAGTAAAGTTTACTTGCAAAATGTACACAAATAGTTGGCACTATTAGATTAGATAACTTTATTGTCATTTTTCAGAGTACAAGTACAAAGACAACAAAATGCAGTTTGCGTCTAACTAGAAGTGCAAAAAAAGCAGAAAAATGCAATGTGATATTATACAAAGACAGGTGGTGCAAAGACAGGATAAGAAATATGCGGTGTAAACAGTAGTATACAGTTGGTTTACAGGTGGTGGTTTAGAGTAATATAAATTAGGTATAAATTTGTGCAGTGTATTAGCAGAATAAATATGGATATTCGGTATGAACCATATAGACATATATGTACAGTATACAGCTATGTGCAGTGTGGTAACAGTACTGTAGTGCAGAAACAGTAACATTATAACAGTAGTAAGAATATGTGTATGTGCAGGACGAATAGTATGAAGAGCAGTAGAAAATGCCATGTATAAGTGTAATTACAGTATGTACATTTGTAAATAAATAGAACACTATGGGTGGGATAGAGTAGTGCAATTGTCCGCGGGGGTGGGTGTCCCCCGTCAAGGTTTCCATGGTCATGGTGGACACCTCAACAGGCACAGGCAAGGAGGCATCGGGCGGGGGCTTAGTTGGTTGGTTGTCACCGGGATGCAGAGCTAGAGTTCAGTAGGGTGACAGCCGCAGGGAAGAAGCTTCCTCTGAACCTGCTGGTTCGGGTGCAGAGACCTGTAACGCCTCCCAGAGGGGAATGGGGTGAACAGTCTGTGGTTGAGGTGAGAACAGTCTTTGATGATGCTGCGCGCCTTACGCAAGCATCACTTGCCCTGGATGGCCTTGATGGAGGGGAGTGAGGAACCGGTGATGCGTTGGCCAGTTTTCACCACTGCAGTTTTTTTCGGTCGTATTCTGGTGTAACCTCCATGTTTCAATCTGTAGTGTTTGAGCAACTGACCTCTGACTTCACATCCAAACAAGCACAACTTACATGTCCAGTTCATTGCTCTGCATTTTCAGTTTTCCAACTGCAAAAAGAAAAAGAGGGCAAAATTATTATCAATATGCATCTATTGGCCATGTTTAACTAAAACAGCTGATTAAGTTCATCACATTAAATGTTCATTTAAATTATTTCTCCAGAGACCTAATTAATACTGTTAAGCTAAAAATATTATGACTTGCCAACTGAATTTTCTCTATTGCTTCAGGCCTAGTACATTTATCACAATAGAATTTAAAAGAATTTAAAATGTCAATCATACGTTGGAATTATATGACGCCATTTTGCACCTCAATAACGGCACATTCGTTTAAATTCCACACACTGCAACCTAAGTCCTCTTGCTAAATCACAACGAAAGATTTTAGATAAAAAACCATGGCTTTCTCAGTCAGTAAGGTTATGAGTCCAATTATCCTAATTGTTTTATCAATACAGTAGGAATATCGACGTATACCATACACAGTTTAATCTTTACACGTTTTCAATCAACTTAGCATGCTAGCAAGCGTTTCTCATGAGAAACGTTAGAACTAAACTTCATTAAGAGCTCATGAAGACAACTGCTATTGGCAAATTTATACAGCCTAGTTCTAGACCCCAGGCGCCACCACTTCCTCATAACTTCGATAACAAAAAATATCAAAGGGCTTGAATACCTAGAATATTTGTTTTCTGCTCTGCATGGTCTGAGGCAATGTTAACTCGCACAGCTGCTATCAGTTAGCTGCAAACTGTTAGCAGCTAGCGCATATATCGGCCACTTCGCAAGTTAAACTTAACATTACCCCAGCTGTTAATGAAACCGAATGTACAGGTTTGCACAAATGCTGTTAGTTCAACCTATACTGTAAACATTTGACACATTAATACATACTGTAAACTTACCGGACAGAGCAAGTCACTGGTGAAGCTGTGTTACACTCCCATCCCAAAAGTCAGCCACACCGTAACACGACCGTTGGCTGTGGAATCCAGAATGCTCCCTCTGCTGACTGTGCGCGTGTGCACTGCGTGAGTCCAGTTTACTCAGGTCTGAGTTGTGAAGCTTACTCGTGTATCTCAAGTTTTAGACCCCATTGATGCAAGTTCGGCACATTACTAATGTTACTCTAGTAAGAACACTAGGTCAGCCTTTAGTAAGTAAAGTATACTTGTGTTACTGCAGTAAGATGTAATGTTATTTTTTACAGTGTAGGCTACTTTGCTCATAGACGCACAACTTCATAAACTGTATGATATGTTGCCTTAGACTACGGTAGGCTAATGCAGCTACTGCTAGAGAGACTAGATAGATACTTTAGTCATCCCGACGTGTAACGTGAAGTCGTGCATGGATGTGATGTCTTCGTCCTGCAGGCGGTAGCCAGAGCGCTCTCAACTCCGCTGCCATGTGTGAATAAACAAACGTCCCCCCCATGTCCCCGATATAACGTTATTGTCGGGTCCTTAGGAGGTATTTGAAATGACCAAATGCAAATGTCATCCGAGGGACCTGACAGTGACGTCCCCAGAAAGTCCTGCACCGGACGTCATGCAATATCCAAACGATAACTTGCTCCGGACGTCATTAGGTCACCAGAACGTCCGCTAGAGAACATGACGTTCGGGACCAATCGGGGACGTCGTGAATGTCGGCATAAGGTCCGGGGGACGTCCCGTGTTTGTCGGGTTGTTAACGTTAGCCTACATAAACCACACAATAACAATACGGCATGTTTCTGATAGGCCTATTTGACAGAGGAAGCATATTACAGAGAGGTTTTATTTTGAATTGTCAAAAGTAAAAAAGAGTAAGAAAGTGAGGAAATGTGTAGGCTTAGATTTTGATGCAGTAGGCCTACAGGCTAAACCACATGTTCCTTTCTCTGCTTGTACCCTTATAGGCCTAATAAAATATAGCCCTCACTTAGCAAAGATAATGTCAAACTATTCTGGCAACGTCTCGTTTCATAACTTTGCATTTTTGTCCGCTTTTCATCACATTATTATGACCATTAAATGTAGGCTATGCTGTTTTGCACGCTAAAATCCAATTCATCACAGGTAAACACAATAAAGAATGGGAACGTAAATTGGATTATGTATTCTAAGTTGTAAATCCTCTGTATGTCCTGTTGGTGACCTCAGTGAGAAGTACTGTTAAGACGCTCTTAGCCGGTAATGACAACTCTGGAGCACTCGTAGATCTACGAGTGTTTTCACGACGCTCTTAGCTACGATGGTTTCGGGAAACAGTCGGCAAATCTTAAGATGTTTGTAAGAGGGACTTTACGACGCTCTTAGGCTTAAGATGCTTTCGGGGAACTGGGCCCAGGCCCGGAGTGGGTAATCGGGAGATTCGGGAGAATTCCCGGTGGGCCGCTTCACTTTGGGGCCGGTCGAGGGAAAAATATTGACATTTGCCACGTTAGTCTTAGATCTTCTCTTAAAGTAGGCTACACACATTCCACATTCTATGCCTAACATTGCAGCCTCTGCATGGGTTGTAGCCTACCATGTGAGGGAGTTCTCCCCTCCCAAGAAGAGTTGGTTGGGTCCATATAGCCCGTCTTTTCCCAAAAAGTTTTCTCAGATACCATAGCCCGGCCAGCCATACCGTAGCGAATAGCGATAAGCGTCAGGGAGGATGGATGGTAGAAAGAGGCCAGGAGGGACTGAAAAGGCCAGGTAAAAAAGACGAAAAACATTAGAGAAAATTTTGCAAAATGTGCCAAGCTTCCAGATTTTTTTGGAAGAGGACAGACATAAGTGGCAACTGGTAAAGAGAGATCGCCTATGCAATGATAGCGGAGTAATTATGACCGCCGCGCAGCGAAGCGGTCATATAGGTTTAGTCAGATTTTTTTTTTTTTTTCTTTTTCGCATGTCCAAATTTCCGTCAAGGATTCCCGGGACACTGAAAGACCGGGGTACACGAAACTTGGTGGGCATGTAACCCCACATGGATAGCATGGAACCATCGTTTTTCGTTTTGATCTGTGGCCCCCCCGCTGGACTGGACCCCCCGAAAGGAGGGTAGGGCAGACACAGTTTTCTGTGAATATCTTGAGAACCGTAGGGCCTAGGATGACCAATTTTTTCCGTATGTTTGCCTCCAGGGGTCATGTTAACCCATTCCATGTGCACACATGTGCATAAACAGATACACATGCACACACATACATTCACAGTAATCATACGTATGACACATACTCACACAGTAGACATGTACGCATGCATGCATATGCACAAACACACATACGCAGACAAACACACAAGCACGCACACACACAGACACACACACACACACACACACCCACACACATAAACATAAACGTGTGCACGCACACATGCACACAATTCAAGAATTTCTCAGAATTATGAACAGGCAAGATGGGGGTGGGGTTGTATAAAATGAATTTTACATGTGAAATCTATGAACTAATCATGTTTTGGTACTTGTTGTCTAGCAGATACCAGTGAGAATTGAGTGTGGATAATGCAATTTAGTGAGACAGTTAGAATCATATAGGCCTTTCAGCGTGATTTCTTTTTGTGGAAAAAATGTGCTGGACTGGGCGGCGGTCATATTTTGTACCGCTCTGCGGTACATCTAGTTATTGGGCTATTGGCCGTTGTAGCATTGTCAACCTATTCTCAAGCAACATATTAATTAAAATATTAGCCTTTTCGTATCATCCAATATGGCGATTCATAGACTTTGCAAATATTATATTATATTTTATATTTATATAAATATTATTTATTATGCAAATATTGATAACAAAACTCAAGCTTGACCTGTGTATGCAGTAAAAAAAAAAGTAGCCTGAGGAGCAGATCAGCCAGTCCCCCACTGAAAATGATGAGCCCGAAATTAGCTATGACTATAAGTAGAGGATAATAGAGTAAACCATATTTAAAGATTTAATGTAAGAAATATGACAGTACAGACTATAGACTGTATATATAGAATGCTTTATTTCTTTCTTTCTGTTTTTGTTAACGTATCAACCTATCATTGTGGAATAATGAAATATCTTTTGTTAACTTCTCAGTTTAAGTGCATTAATTATAACCTTTACACATTTTTGAATCATATTACAGAATAGAAGAGCTGAACTGTTGCTTTATTTATCCAATTTCCACCACCATGGAAAAAGTGGGCCGGTCTTGAGCCTGAGACTCCTGGGCTGAAAAGTGGCCCCACTCCGGCCCTGATCAAGATGTAGGGTCTGGGAACTCACCATTCGCAGTGCTCAATCCGGTTGTTTTTCAAATTCCCTCTGCATGCAATAGGATAGCGCTACAACTCATGAGTTCCATGCGTTTTCTCACCAGCGGAGCTAGTTGGCTAGTTGATCAAACTTTTGCCAACTTAAAAAAAAGCTTAATTCATGTCACGCTGTTCGTCAGCAGCAGCATTCATCTTATTTGTTTTCAAGTAGCAGGGAATTCGCGGAACCGTTGCAACTCTGCCATCATTATGTTAAGCCCGCCCACCGACTCTATACAGGATGTGATTTCCTGTTGCCTCAGTCGCCCGGTCATGCCGTTTCGCACTCTACAACATACGGAAAATCAGGACTTACTTGACTCAAGATGCTACCCAACTTCTGGTTCAGGCAATATAGTCATCTCACGACTCGACTACTGCAATGCCCTTCTGACAGGTCTCCCAGCCTGCGCAGTGAAACCACTTCAAATGATCCAGAACGCGGCGATGCGCCTGGTCTACAACCAACCCAAAAGGGCACATGTTACCCCGCTGCTCATCCAGCTACACTGGCTACCTATGGCGGCCCGCATCAAATTCAAGGCTCTAACGCTTGCCTACAAAGTAGTCTCCGGTTCTGCTCCCACCTACTTGAATGCCCTCATACAGACTTACACTACCTCCAGACCGCTGCGCTCCTCTGACGAACGACGTCTAGCTCTACCACCGGTACGCTCAAGCCAATCCAAACTTTTCTCATCTGTTGTTCCTCGTTGGTGGAACACACTGCCAGTTCCTACAAGGGCAGGGACATCTTTCTCCATTTTCAAAAAACTCCTGAAGACCCAGCTCTTTAGAGAACATCTCCTCTCATAGCAACACTTACAACAAGTCTTACTGATCCTAGCACTCACCAGCCGTCTTAAACTGACAAGTAACTGTTAAAAACAGCACTCACTTATTCTTACTGTACTCTAATGTTTTTTAAATTGTCCTAAAATTGTTGAGAATTGCTCTAAAACTTAAACTGTTTACCATGTTGTTAGTCGCTTTGGCTAAAAAAGCGTCAGCCAAATGTAATGTAATGTAAAAAATGTAATGTGATTGGCCTGATTGAAGTTTTTTCCAACTCGCAAGCCAACGGAGGGTTGCTAGACTACCCTGGCTGCAAATTACATTTGCTGCCGCTAGGGTACATCTACCATGCTGATGTTATAACCCTAAAATAACTAGCCCTTATCACATCACACATGAAACATAAACAGGTTAATGCAAAAAAAATGCATGAAATGTTACTGAGAATCTTTCTGATATTTGGGAATGGGAAAATAATCGCTAATGGACAAATTAATCGTTAGGTTAATCAAAAAATGAATAGTTAGATTTGTCGCCTAAACGAAAAAATAATCATTAGATGAATCGTTTATAAAATAATAATTTGGGACAGCCCTAAAAGTAACTGATCATATTTGTAAAATGTTTTAAGCATGTCATTAAGCATACTGTATACTGCTCACAATGTAGTTTGTGGCAATGTACAGAACAAAGACCTCTTTTATTCTTACTATTCTTTCTATTCTATACAACAAAACTATTTACTGTATGAAGAGCCTTTCATTAGGAAATTCGATAGTTAGGCCTATTCAAATACATAATGCCCCATCTTGATAAGAACCTTGTTATGGGAGAAAATTTTTTCATTGTGTTTGTTAAAAATGACTATCGGCCGATATATATCGGTTATCAGTTTTTGAAATACTCATATATCGAAATCGATATCAGCCCTCAAAATCAGTCAGGCTCTATAAGGAGATGACAAATTGACATGCACACACACACGCAAACACACACACATCCACACACACACAAACACGCACAAACGGTTTGGTTCCTAAGGACCCCTAAGAACTGCTTAACATCGTCACAGTTAAGCATAATATGCCGTTTGTATTTTCTGAAGTTGTGGACAGGTTCACTATCCTGTGTTTTCTGCAGGTGTGTAACTTGGTCTTTTGTCAACTTTGGATTTTGCATGGACTTTGATGGATTGATTCAAACATTTCTCTACGTTCATCAACTTGTTAGCTGGCCAATATTCCAAGCAAAGCAGCAGAAAGGGATTCAAGTTAAATATTAATGTGGGTGCGAGCAAATAAACACAATTTGCTTATTAGTTAGCAAACTAATTAGTGAAAATGGTCGTCATCTGTAGATATGAATTTTTTAAATGATAAAACTCAATTATATAATTTAAAGCAATTTATTTTGCAGACCCCTTGGTTATGGGTTTCAGATCCCCACAATTTGGCCCTTACACACTAGGGACTTTTTGCAGTTCACTAGAACACACAGTTCCTGTAAAGCAACCCTTTTTACGCACATTTGGATAGCATGGAGCTGGGGATTAAAGGAGAAATCCGGTGAAATCCAGCGCTACACTTTGGGGCATGTCCGTGAGCTCCCATGTAGCCTAGATGCCCCCAGAGTGTAGCGCTGTAGCTGCCTAGCTACATCAGCTGCTGGCTGTATACAACTGAAGCTATAGGTAAAATACCGACAGTACTCGGTGACCTCGAGAAATGGAGATCTATGTGAAAACCCCATGACTGATGTGCATGCCAAGGCGATTGCTCATTTTGAGAACCACTGCTGTAGATATTAGGCCTGTAGGAACCTTCATATTTATAGTATAGCCTATACTAGGCTACTATACAAGTAGGGGAAAGCGGGGTTGGTTGTCACATGCATAGATACTAGAAAGCTAGATACTGCATTGGGCTCCTGAACGTACATAAATAGGATCGCCATCTTGGTGGGGGCAATCAATAACTGGAGGTCAATGGAGAAGCATGTGACTCTGACTGGAAATCAAACAGGTGTATCTGATTGCCGGCAAGTGTTGCCCATAGCAGTAAACGTGTTGCCCCCAGCAATATGGCAACAGCGTTTACGTATGCCTCCTAATAGAACTCGAGCCAAATGCGGTATCTAGCTTTCTAATATATCTATGGTCACATGTGACAGTTCTCCGCCACTGGTCAAAACCGTTAATTATTAATAAATGAACTTTTATGTATTAACGGTTAATACATAAATGTTCATTTAGTGACAGAGGTCATCTATGTTGGTATTTGAAATGAAAGATTTATAACCTTGATGTGAGACAACTTCAACTGTTTTTCATGTCTTAAAGTCAATTTTGAGACACTCTGCTAGCCATCGAAAGAGCTAGCAATGTCAGTTGGGGTTGGTTATCAAATTTTTTTTTTGAGGGGGAACTCTTCAGTATTTCATTATATCACCATATAACCTTGTGTTTTAATCTAAATAGTCTAAAAAACAACTTAAATTGTAAAATACTAATGAAAAGAACATACTTGATGTCTCCTGTTCATGTTCTCAACACATAAGATGTAGGCCTAGCTATGTGGTTTTGCATTTATTCCTTTGGAATAACATAGGGACAACCAACCCCATTGGGGGGTAGTTTGTCACATTTGCGCAAGGTGCATTTGACAGCCCACATCTTTTTAACAGACTGATTCAAGGAGATCAAGGCCCCTTCATTTGTAGCCTACCTGACACATTAGGCTTCCTATCTGTCCTGAAAGGGAATTTGTGCAGTGGTTTTGGCGGAAATTAATTTTAAGTAAAAAGTGTGACAACCAACCCAGCTCTCCTCTACATGGACTGTAGGCTAGCCTAGGAACACCATAGAGGATAAGGATATTATAGAGGCAGGCCTATTACAGAACATTATTATTATAGCCCACAGCAGGCCTACAGCATAGAACTACAATAGAACGCTTGCCTTACAGTAGCCTACAGTTGAACTCATAAGTTTACATACCCTGTAATGTAGTCTACATGCTAAAGTTGACTAAAAAGAGGAATAAAAAAATCATCTTTTAGAAATTGATCTTAATGCCTTAATTAAACAAATGAGGAAAAATCCAACCTTTAAGGACACCAATTTTCTTTGTGAATGAATAATGTATCGTAAATAAATAAATGTTTTTTAAAATAGCCCCACATCATCACATACCCTTCACCATACCTACAGATTGGCATGATTTTATTTCAGTTAGCCTAATAGCTTGTTTGATTTGCACTGAGAGATGATCTTATGGAAAGTACCCCATGCCAACCGTGAGATATGGGTATGTGATGATGTGGGGCTATTTTAAATCCAAAGGCCAAGGGAACTTTATCAGAATGCATAGTATCCTGGATCCATGAAATAACTGGTCTTTAAAAATAAAAATCTGCCTGCCTGTATGTACTTATGAGCCTCTGTATTTTAAGGAAAAACATTTATTTATTTACGATACATTATTCATTCACAAAGAAAATTGGTGTCCTTAAAGGTTGGATTTTTGCTCATTTGTTTATATATATCAATTTCCAAAAGATGATGTTTTATTCCTCTTTTTAGTCAACTTTATGTATAGGGTATGTAAACTTATGAGTGCAACTAGTTATTTTTCGTAAGGACAAGTCATTACTATTCATACAGAAAATGCATTAGGCTACAGTGATAAGTAGCCTACGGGGTGGCCGAAGTCCATATGCCCAGCTGAGTTCCAAGATGTGAGACGCTTGTCATGTTATGTAATGTAGGCTATGTTATGCAATGTATAGGAGTTACACAGGGTATAGTACACATATTTGTTTGTACTCCGTATGAACCATGCTTTATGTGGACTGTATATCACAGTTTGTCATCTAGAGTGATGCTCTTTAGTGAAGTGAAGTCTCGGCTGGTCAACTAGCTTCCAACCAACCTAAGTTAGTTGACAATTGATAGAATGCGCGTGCTAACGTTTGCGTCATAGCCATAACCCGGACGTGAAGAGCACTGGGGAAAAACTCCGATCCGGTCGAAGAAAAGACCAAGGAGAGGTGAGTTTAAAGGGTTTAGTTGCTGTTTAATTCTACCTTTATTATGTGTATAGGTTTGTGTTTCTAGTTACTTTGGCGGTAGTGTTGTCTGTGTGAGTGTTTGCGCAGTAGCTATTTTTCACGAACTCTTCAAAACCAAGCAAAGGTGGGCTCTGTTATGGTAACTTATAGTTCAGTTTACGAGATGTCCATCTAGCTTCGATTGAATTGTCTACAAAGATTGTTTAGGTAGTTCGCCGTTTACATGAAAGCTTTTCAATCCCTAGTATACGGCTCATAGAGAGCATTAGCTTTCAATGATTGGATCAATGGCTCGGTAACGTTAGCAAGTTTAGGATTTAGCAAATATTAGCTGGCTATCATCAGCTAACGTCAGTTTTTTGTTTTGCCAGCTGTAAGGCTTCATGTTATAGCTAACTAACTGCCTAGGTGCCTACTGCCTAGCTAACTGTTACCACAAATACGTGGCTAACTTAATCCTGCGAAGTTGCATGATATTCCTCTGGTTCAAACATGATTGCTATCACAAAGCATTCTTCTACCACGTTAGCCGGTTAGTCAGTCAGCAAACCTACAAGGTTGTAAAGTAGGACCAACTCAGGCCTATAGCCTAGACTAAACCTGAGAGTTCAGCACATGCTTGAAAAGCGAGTTAGCCTAGTCGTTGGAATGTTTGTATTGTTTTGTTAGCCAGCTATGCTAGCGTGGTTTTGTGACAGTGCTGTAGTCCTGCACAGCCAGCTAGCTATCTGTGAGACTTCTATTTGGCCTACGACAAGATATGCTGTACACTTTAGGTAAAACATGGATTATTAAACCATAATTTGCAGGTACATGCGAACGATATTGCTGACTTGTATCTGTCTGTCTGATGTAATGAATTGATAGCATGTCTTTGTGGAGACACTGATTTGGGTAGTCTTTGTAAAGAGGCCTTTGCGTCAGGAATATGCCCATTGCCAAATAAAGAACCATACTCCATCGCTTTCTCTTCAAGAAGTAAGCCCAAAGCGCATGCGTAGACATTGGCCTCTGTGTATCCTGCTAAATAGTGGCGTTTTATTTTTGCATGCGCAGTGCAGCGCTGCAGGGGTGCTCTTTGCCAGTGCGTGCTCCTTGCCAGTTTGTGCTCCATCGAGATTGCGAAGAAACGGGCCGAAAGGGTACTGCATTGCAGAAGACTGATCGTTTAACTAGAAGAAAGTAGGACAACGATGCGTTGGTTCCGTGAAATATGCATGTAAACGTGAACCAGGGACATATGTCATGAAAAGTGGGTGCTTTGGCTCTCCATCTGCTGTCTTGCCTCAAGAAATTTCTATTTGAAAATAAGCTTTAAATAAGGACTCAAACAAGTGTGGGTGAAATCTTAACCACCCAGAACACCAAATATTAACTCTTTAGGTTAGAATAGGTGCGCTCAAAGTGATCAGATTTAAATCACTTCTGCTATTGATGAACTGTAAACAGTAACTAACTTGATTGTAAGCATGGGTAACTGAAGCTTTTTTAGGCTGTGGAGCTCACATTCTACAGGTTCCCATGCTCTGTAAGGAGTTTGATTCTAACGTACAGTATGGCTTTAATAGCCTTGCTTTAAACACTTTCTCTATAGTCTACAGCCCTCTGAGGCACCTGTTCTACACCTGCTCTCTGCACTTAGAGAGAGAGAGAGAGAGAGAGAGACCTAAATGAAATGTGTGTGTGTTGGGCCAGTCCTCCTAACACCTGTTTTATTTTCTGAACCAGGCTTTGTCAGCAGACATTATTAACAGGGATTGGTAAGCAAACAGGTGCAATCTGTGCTTGTGTGGGTATAGTGCTCATCTGTACTGTATAGTGTAATCTGTTAATAGCTGATCTGCTGTTTAACTGGTATTGTGCAGTTTGATAATGGACAAATTGATGACCCAAACTGTGGCTACTGTGCATATTCAAGGCAAGAGTTCCATTTGCATACTTCTACATAATGTACAGGGATCTTACACTGTGCCAGAATTTATTTGTGCGCCGGGCTGTTAAAGATTTGAAAATATGGTAGACAGTGATATAGGCCTAACAGCTTCAACATTTCGTGATAACTTCAGGCCCATACATTTTATTTACTTTTACCTGAATGTATGAACTCATTTTAAACCTGGTTTGTAACCAACCTAACGTTTTGAAAAAACAACCCCCCCAAAACAAATTCAGCTTACATTTCAGCTGACACCCTTCTGAATTTCTGCAACACCCAACTAGATGGTAAGTTATCTGTCAGGCTAATGCAAACCCTGATCCTGTCTGTCATTCCCGTATTGGAAAGTGATATGTAGGCAGCCATTTGGTGAGGTCATACCCTGCCTGGAAAAACTTGCTCTGAACTTTCTATTATAACAGCACTAGCATGTGTACTTGTTCCACAAGTTTGGTAATAGTGCAAATAACATTGGCTACACATTAGCTTACTTTAGCCTGAAGATTCAGTTTTATATTATGTCTAATGTTAGAATAACTACTGTGATGTGTACTTTTTAGCTTGTTAAAAGTGAATGTATTTTTAATACCCTTCTTAAATTATTGATAATGTTTCATTATCAGTGCTTATACCATTAGACTATATTTTTTAGATTGTCAGAAAAGGAGTTGGTTTGTAGGTATGTTCTGTAGAGGTAGTACAAAGCAAGGTCATAACAGCACCAAATCATCAGCACTGCAACGCACAAATTGAGTAAATGTATACCCATGCTACACTGGAAGTTGGTTCGGAGAAAATTGCTTGCGAAATGTGTAAATTAATACAAGATGTGATTTTAGCTCATAATTTGCTGTCACTGCCTGATGAAAGAAAGAAAGGTGGTAGATTGGGCTGTGGTGAAGTGTTTCCACCTGAATGTGTGTTATTGAGAGACTTTTTCAACTTCTAGAGAGATAGAGCATAGAGTAAAGAGTAAAGTTTTGCCTCCAGTTATCTGGGTTTGAGTCAGCTTTTCTGACAGAAGCTCACTGCCAGCTGAGCAGATTTGTACTTCTCTCTCTCTCACTCTAAAAATGTGTGTGTGTGTATGTGTATGCATGTGATGACTCAGTAATGTTCTGTCGAACCGATGAGGAGCTCACAAAATATCCTCCATCACTTCGCTGTCTTGCTGAAAGTGTTCAAATCTAAACTTCTCTCTCACACACACACACACACACACACACACACACACACTCGCCTCCCACTCCTTCAAAATAAAGCAATCCATCAATTAGTGTGTAGCTCCATTTAAAACACACTCACCCCGAGCCCTCATGAAATTACCCGTAATAATAATCTGCTGCGCTAATTTACCAGCCTGGACTGGGAGCAAATGAACTGAAATATTTAGATACTGTTACACAGTTTTTGAGAGATCGGCCATCATGGTCTTTTCCCCCGTATTGGTGGATTTATTTGGAAATTTTAGGCTAACAAGTGAGTAACATTTTGAAACGTTCCATAACTGTTTGGCTAAGATGCACTGTGGCCTGCATTGTGCTGATTGCGTTCACCTCCCCTGTTACCCACACAGGCACGCAGTGCAAATGTTTAATAGATAACAATTTATATTCATCTTGGAAAGGTCAAGCCACAGTTTTCTTGCTGCAAAAACAACAATTTGTAAATTGAATAGCTCAAAACACAGGAAGGAAGTTTGGCAGGTAAACAGCCCCCGGCAAAAGCTTTGCCACTGCCCTGTGTGGAAGACACAAAGAAGGCATCGGTGACGTGTCGGTAATAAACGACTCCCTGCTCCGCTCCACTGCCACGTCTGGGTCTGAGCTGCCCGAGCCAGGCCTTGAGCTCTTTAGAAGGGGGAACAAAAGCCCCAGTCCCCAGCTTCTCAAGGGGGAGTGGTGGCAGGAGTCTGGCCTGGCAGGTGGATCTATGCGCGGTTTTGTAGGGGAACAGCAGTGATGAGGACAGGCTTGGATGCAGCCATGAAGGCGATTGTGAATGGAAGTGAATAGCTGGATGAGTCCAATGGCACACGCCAAAAAAACAGCAGCTTTATGACCATGATCGAGTGGATATCTTCCCATGTTTGGCTTGTGGTTTTGAAAATGATAAGTGTGGAGAGTGTCTGACAACACTTTCTTTGGCACTCCTTTGGCACATCCGAGGTTTACCTGCAAAGGCCTATTCTGATGTTGTCAGTCAAACTTTTGGATACGGTCTTTTCTTCTGACTTTTTTTCTTCCATTCTGCTACAATGCAGATGCTCCATCTACAGGTGATCCTTCTCTGTCACTGCAAAGATCTGGGATGACTTAGATAAAGGAGCTGCTAAGATCGGTTGGCCGTGCCATGCTGCACTGCTCTTCACCAGCCCCCCCCCCCCCCACACACACACACACACACACCTTCACCTCCCCTGCTCCAGCTCACCTGGCGCTGTGAGGAGCTGCTGAGGCGGATGTGTGGGTGTGTTCTGCTCCGGTGATGCTTTATGTGGCCGGCACCTGGCCTCGGTCACAGCGTGCTGTGTGAGCCTGTGGAGAGGGCTGACAGTGGTGCAGTTCACATGGAGGT
This sequence comes from Alosa pseudoharengus, assembly GCF_046254945.1. NCBI lineage: Eukaryota > Metazoa > Chordata > Actinopteri > Clupeiformes > Clupeidae > Alosa > Alosa pseudoharengus. The sequence goes on from NW_027468774.1 coordinate 17,411,074, forward strand.
GCACATGAGCACCTCGCACACTGGTTCCCCTTTGTCACTCTGGAACGGATGTGAGCGTGGGCTAATGGGATCTGTGTGTGTGTGTGTGTGTGCGCGTGTGTGCGCGTGTGTGTGTGCGTGTGTGTGCGTGCGTGCGTGTGTGTGCGTGTGCGCGCACTCATTTCTTGTCTGCTGATTGCGGTTTTGCTGTAGAGAGATGGCAAGAAGGGTTGAATTAGTTTGCATGAGAGGAGGGGAAATTGAAATATGGATTGGGATTTGGAACATGTCTGCCTCCACACCATAGTCTGCTGTTAAGGCCTGGCAGCTGATATTGTTTTTCGGTCCAGTGTGTGTGTGTTATGGTCTTTCCATTCCTGTGGAGTCATTTTCGGTTCTCTCAATTCCTCCCTTTTCCCCCGTGCTCAGTAACAGGGAAGAGGCCCCGCCATCAGAATGCACCTCACACTCCCTCACAGAGAAACCAGTCCACAGTCTATGGCCTTCTTAAACCAGCTGTTTACACGCTAGATCTGTGTTTGCCTTTCACGGCAAGGAAAACACATGCAGTGCGAGACGAGATTTGCATGCATAAGAGAAGAACTTTTACACTACACTCTAAAAGCTTAAGTTCATGGAACAATAACGTACAAAATTGCTTAGCAGTACAGAAGCAGGAGTTTTACCCCTTGGCTGGTGAAAAAAGAATAATACTTTTATTTTTCATGTGATTAATTGCAAGTGAATTTGCAGTAATATACTTTATCCACCAAGGCAGACTAAATTCTCACATTGTAAACAAAACCAAAATGACTCCTTTGTTAGAGTCTGTATGCACCTTACATAATAATTACATGTACCGTAGATGATGTGATTATTTCCTATTTTAACAGCTGAATGGAGTATACGATTTAAGAGATTATTTCTGTATGAATAAACATCAGCTTGGGCCACATATTGATTTTCATAGTCAGTCTGTGAATATGCTAACTGATACCCCATGGAGCCCTTAAACGAACACAATAGCTTACCTAACGGATTCAGCAATCCACTTAAAATGCCCTAAGGACCAATAAGGCAAGAAAAAACAGGTCATTTTCTGGACTTTTTCATCCCATTAAAAACAAACAATCAAACAAATAAATAAAACAGCTGATTGCACTTTGGAGCCAGATTTCCCTTTCAGTTACAAACATTCAGGATTTCCTGCAGCCTTAACATCACACCAAAGACAACACACGCACACACACTTCCACCCACTACTGATTAGAATAGTTAATATCATAACAAGACAACTCCCAGCCAGACTCTCTCATCACACACACACACACACACACACACACACACACACTACACATGGGCTCTTATAGGCAAATAGTCTAGCAAGACCTTATCTTGACCATTGATTGCCTTACACTTTGTCCCATTCCAGCTGGATTCAGGTGGGCTACTGCTAGGTGAGGTATGGACTTGCTCCTGTGTGTGTGTGTGTGTGTGTGTGTGCCTGCACACCAAACTACCCCAACACAGCCCCCACACCAAACTACCCCAACACAGCCCCCACACCAAACTACCCCAACACAGCCCCCACACCAAACTACCCCAACACAGCCCACATCTTTTACTCTCCTGTCCTTCCTTATATCTATCTCTCTCCAGTCATAGACTGGAGTTGTTGCCAACGATGCTGCAGATATTTTAACCCAGTCTGAGGAGGCCAGTTAGAAAAATATGTGTTTATTTGTCTGCACATGCACATGTTGGTGAATGGTTGGTGCTCTATGTGGTATGGCAGGAATCTCACTCATTATCTGAACTGGCATCCTGAGTGTCTAAGCTATCTTGGTATCAATGGGAGAAGCCCATGGAGATTGGGGCGCGGGCAGGTAGAGACACGTTGGGGAGACTCCAGCCCTCCGCCACAGGCCTGCAGGAGATATGATTGTGTTTATGGGCATGGACTGAATGGAGAGAGCATTTTACAGAGGACAGATAAAATGCAGGCTGAGGGTTTAAAGTGTGTGTGTGTGTGTGTGTGTGCATGCAAGCTTGTAGTTGAGAGTAAGGGAATGGGAGGTGGAAGGATGGGGAGGAGAAAGAGGATTGTGATGGTGAAATCGATAGTTCATAGCGTTGTGAAATTGCCTACTCTCTTTCTTGCTTTTGCCACCTCTTCCTCTCTTTCTCCTGCATTCTCTCCCTTTCATCCTCTCCCCGCCTTCCACCGCTCTATGTCCGACTCTCCTTCCCCTCTCTCTCCCTTCCCCCCTCTCTCTTTCTCTCCCTCTCTCCCCCCTCTCTCTTTCTCTCCATCTCTCCCCCCTCTCTATCTTTCTCTCCATCTCTCCCTCCCCCTTCTCTCTCTTTCTCTCCCTCCCCCTTCTCTCTCTTTCTCTCCCCCCCTCTTTCTCTCTTTCTCTTTCTGTCTCCCTCTCTCTGTGGCTGGTGTTTGGGGACCCTGGGTGTGAGGCGTTGGGGCCTGATCCTCCAGACTGTGGTGCTGCTATTGATTGCAACGCGGCTCCCAATTACGGCTCCCCTCCTTCGCCTTGGTGTTCTCACCGCTTAACTCTCTCTCCTTTCCTCTCCGTTCTTCTCCTCTCTCTTTCTCCACTCTATCTCCCTCCCTCTTTCTCGCTCCCTCGTTCTCTCCTGCCCTTTCCTCCTGCTGTTATCTTCTCTCCAGTAGTGGGGACTTCTTCATCCAGCGCTTGGCCCAGTGCCATCCTGTATCGTACACTTTGCTCGCTCTCCTGTTAAGCGTGTGAGTGTTATGCCCTGAAGGGCAGTGGGGTGCGGGGAGGTTTTTAGGGAGGGCAAACTTTCAGCCACTCTGACAAGAACAGTGGCAAAACAGAGAGGTCAGCTGGGATCACTTGTGATTAAAAAAACAAAAAACAAAAGCAACAAAAAAAGACAATACATTGCCTCTGTAGGACTGTGTTTAGATGTGTGTGTGTGGTTGTGTGCGCTGTCCTGTGGGTTTGGCTTTTTGCAAGCTGTGTGTGTGTGTGTGTGTGTGTGTGTGTGGAAATCACAGGAGCTCGTGGCATTGGAATATGTTTTTACTACTGGATTACCACACTTAAAATGTCACACTGGAGCATCTCAAAAAATGTCAAAGGTCACATCTCGCCTACATTAGCTGCTTTCAGACCTACACGTAGTCCGCACGTTCTGCGGATGTGAAGCGGTTGGGCCGTATATCTGAACAACATAACCGGCCATTTGACACATTTAATTATCGAATGTTCTATCGAACGTATTTTTTATTGATATCGATTACATGTCTATTTAAGCAATAAGCCCAGAGAGGCCGTAGGTTACACTGATTCTACAACAGCTAAGGGGCGTTGTTAGGGACGACGCGCTAGCGGAGTGCCTAAAACCCCCCATAGCTGTTGTAGAATCAGTGTAACCTACGGACTTGAGTGGCTTATTGCTTTTTTAAAACTGTTACTATAAATACCTGGCAAAGTTTCATAAAGTAAAGGCACAGCAACGAGAAATATAACATTATTCCTAGATAATCATTCTTCCGGCAAGAAATATATTTCCTCTGAATGGTTTCCAAGCAATGTCGAGACGCAGCTACTTTAACTTTTGTATCAAGTTATGATAGCGCAGTAATATAGAACGAAATGCGGTCAAGGAGTATGTGCTGCATTTTACAACGGTATCGAACGTTTCAGCCAATCACAGTCAAGGACCGGAACTATCAGTTTTATAATGCGATATATATATTGTTTTATCGCCCAGCCCTAGTTAACGGTAATAAGGGTTATCATGTTAGGAACCAGTAAGCCGAACTGAAATTATTAAAAAAAAATTATCGGTATCTGGTACTTGCAACTCCGTTTCGGTTCCCAACTTTACTGACTGTCCTGACCATAGCCTGTCAATGAATAATCATGGGGAAAAAACTTCATACTTGCAGAATTCAGAGGATGACCACAGGTTTGTCAGGTATAGTTTGCCATGTAATTGCAGCGTGAATAATTTGTGGTGTAAACTGTAAGATAATGAAATTCTTAGCTTTGCTGCGTAGACTTACTGGCTACTCGACATGTTGACCTTTCCATCGTTCTGTTCTGAAGATGATATTTGCTGTTCTAATTGGCCACTCAAACCTGTGTTTATGTTACCCCTGTGAAAATAACAGGAAAACTCTGTGGTGTGCCATTATAATTAAAGTCATGATTAACATTAGTCTTCATGTCCACAAACACAATTATCATTGAACGTCCCGCAGTGAGCAAATGCCTCCCCCTTGATTTGACCAGCTTTGTAATAAGCAATAGAAAAGTAACTGCTGACATAATATGGGTCCACATGTACTCCAGTGTACAAACACACTACGTACACACTCTGGACTGGGAATGCCTAAGTTCCAGTATCTAATTTAGGCGTAGTCATCACACCCTAAGTGACCTATTAACTGTGACAAACAATGGAAATGGAAGCTTTAGTCTTTCCACTCAGCAGGTTCCAACATGGTAACATCCAGAATGCACGGTTCTGTGGGCTGGCTTTGCCTGGTTGTCTGTCAGTCTGTCTGTCTGTCATTCCTGCCAAGCTCTGTGTCCCCCTCTGTCCTGTCTCTGCCGCACGACTCTCTGGCCCCTGTCCATCCTCTCTCCTGGACACGCGTGAGAGGGAGCCACCAGAGGTCTTCGGCACAGCTGGCAGGAGCCTGCCTGTCAGTCGCAGCACGCCGACGGAACAGCCAGCACTCGCGCACACACACCACAGACACACACACACACACACACACACACACACACACACACACACACAGAGCACATGTGATACACAGAAGACAGTCAAGCAAGTGTTGGGAGAGGCAGCTGCTGGTTTCCCTCTGCCCTCAGCTCCAGTGCGAGTGTATGCCACTTAGCTTCATTCACTCCAAAGAAAGAAAGAAGGAAACCGCAGCCATAGAGTTATGTGTGTGTGTGTGTGTGTGTGTGTGTGTGTGAGAGAGAGAGAGCGCGAGGGGGAGTTGGTGAGGACTGCTGGCATGCTTGCAAGCTCATTTTGTCGCTGCGAAGCTGGCTTTTTAATTTTTAAAGCCCTTTTTGTTGCTTAATTAAAAGGAGGCAGACTTCATTTGACCTTCTCCCTGCCTCTCTCTCGCTGTCACTTTCATTTCTCAGGCCTTGAGCGCCCACTTCCTCATGCTATCCCTCCCTCTCACTGCACCAGTAGCTGTGGGGCTGCATGGAGGCATTTTGTCTTGCAGGTTTGAGGCTACAGTCTAGCAGTAATGTATGGGTGAGAGGGAAGGAGTGTGAGTGAGAGTGAGTGAAGGAGTGAAGGAGTGAGAGAGTGAAGGAGTGAGAGAGTGATCACTTCATGATGGAACTTTCTTGAGTCTAATTCCTCTCTCCTTTTTTGCTGTGTTAAATTTGTTCCTCTTTTTAGCCGTCACTCTTGCCACACCATCATCCTCCCCGCCAGTCTCTTTCCTTAAGGAGCAGCTTTCCACTGCCAACCCCCCCTCCTCCTTCCCTTTCTGGTGTCTCAGCTCTGTCTCAGGTGTCTGTGTGTGTGTGTGTGTGTGTGTGGCGGCCTCCTGCTGCTGCAGTTCTAACGGCTCGTTAAACCATCTGTAAAACCTTTGATCTCCGGACGTCTGCACACAGTGGCAGATAAGTGGGCATGTGGGTTGTCGGTGTGTGTGTGTGTGTGTGTGTGTGTGTGTGTGTGTGTGTGTGTGTGTGTGTGTTCCAAGGCACATGTCTCTGTGTTTGTCAGAGAGAGGGACAGCGAGAGAGCAAGTGATCGAGCAAGCGAGAGCCGCGTGTTAAACTAAAGTTGATAGGAATGCCGAACTCTGCTCCAAACACAAATGGCTTTCCATTGCCTGAGGCTTTCATTTGGGTTTGCATGCAGACACCACACACACACACACACACACACACACACACACACACACACATACTCTCTCTCTCTCTCTAATAGCAAGAGCAGATCGCTTCAGGCCTGATCCGTTCCACTTGCTGATAAGGACGTGACTCCTTTACATGCAGACGGCTGTGCGGCTACTTTCTCTGTGCTCCCCTCAATGCCTAACAGAGGAGAACCGCTTACCCACCCAGCGCCACAGGTAACCATTACACCCAAGATTCTCCAGCTTGCTCTCTATCTCTCTCTCTCTCTCTCGCTCTCGCTCGCTTTAGGGCTTGCAAAATCTTGGGGCTGTCAACTTTTCCTGTCGGGCTACGAAACTTCTACTGGCCGATAGGCTATTAAAAAATTATGAAGGTCCGTCATTTATTTGCCTTTTCCACTCTTTTAACTTTGACCACCAAACAAAGAAGGTATTGATTATTTTATCCTAGAAACTGTATTAGTAATTTACATGGGTTGTGTTTGATTATGATACCAGCATCCTCTACCACACCAATATTCCACACAAAATGGCGCACCAGAAATGCTGAAAGCAATTAGTCTAGTGCACATAACATCCAAGATGTATAGGAGGCTAACTTTTAACATCACAACATGATTTCGAGTTTAAAATGGAATCACATTCACAAGTAAGGGATAATGTATAGAACGCCGGTCATTATTGGGAAAATAAGTCCCGACAGGGCGAACCGGATTTTCCCAATAATGACAGCCGTTCTATACATTATCCCGTATATTATATCAAAATATGACCATGTAATTTAGCCTTTAAACTAATATTTCAAAGTGACAATACACCACAATACACCTACATCCTGGTCAAACCACGAGGAATGGAGATTGTGATGTGAGGCAGCTGTGGTGATGAGCGTTCATTCGCAGCCACTGTGGACGTTCTGTAGAGGAAGTGTTGTACTCTCTGAGCCTGGGGAAGCAGGCTGAAGAGCTGGGTAGGAATTGAGGCAGAGGGGGAGCACCCATCTCACCCTGCAGGCTGAGAGGCAGGCAGGCTGGCTGGCTGGCTGGTTGTCTGGCTGGCTGTCTGGCTGGCTGGGGCCCATGACCGCAGGCCACCCCGCCGAGATGCCAGAGAGGCGGAGCTGTACGCAGCCGAGCTCAGCCACAGCCCGAGGGGAAGGAGGGAGGAGAGGGAGGGAGGGAGGTGTCGGACCTGCTGTTATCTACCTGCTGGGAGGCTGGTGCAGTTGAGCAGGCCGGGGTGGTTGGGCCGTTCAGCTCCACGCGGAGCAGTGGGCGCAGGAGAGGCCTCAGAGCAGCTTTTTAAAGGTGTTTAAAGGGCAGGCGTGAGCTACAGTCTCTCAGCGTGTGAGGAGGGGAAAAAAAAATAAAACATACCCTAGTCTTTTCCCCCGTGTGTGTGTGTGTGTATGCGTGTGTGTTATTGTGTGTGTCACACACACACTCTCCTTTCCGTTCTGACATTTGCTGGCGGTGACATTTGCAGGTGCACCGTCTCGTATCCCGGCCTTGCTGCAGCTCTTCCTCAGCATTGCAGTCAATTAGCAGCCACTCAGTGTCTGTAAATGCACACACTCATTCTACTCACCCCCCCCCCCCCTCTCTCTCTCTCTCTTTAAGGCTTCAGACTGGACAGTGTGAGGTGTTATTCCCAGGAGGCAGTATCTGTTGTGTTAATGTGTTAATCGATACCGATTCAAGTGCTGTGGTGGTGTTTGTTTATGAATGTGATCAGGACGCGTTGTGTTCAACGCATACACTCACACTCGCTCTCGCTCTCTCACACACACACACAAATAAACAAGGAGAGACCCAATCAACTTGTTTTCCATAAAATTGCATGATTTTCATTGCTCAGTCATATATATGTGTACACACACACACACACACACACACACACACACACACACAGACAGACACACACAGACAGACACCCTGAGGGGTGAACAGGTAGGATCAGTTTGCTGTCAGAGGTGGATTTGCAGGTTCCGGTATGAATATTTGAATTCACATTCAAATTGGCTGTAGGATTAGTCTAGCGGTTGGAGGGGAGATTGGGGTTTAGTGATCTCTAGGTTTGTCTTCCTTTACACACACACACACACACACACACACACACACACACACACACACACACAGAGAGAGAGATAGAGATAGAGACCCAATATTTTTTCATCCTCCATATCAGGCCTCATCCCTCTTTTATCTTTTATGCCTCTCTGGGTTTTTCACCTGCCATGGTCCACCTGTCCGCATTCTCTGTGTCTTTTATCCACGTGTGTGTGTGTGTGTGTGTGTGTGTGTGTGTGTGTGTGTCCCTCTGTATAAGAGATGGATGGCCCCCTGTCTGAGAGTTGCTCTTCTCTTTTGGATGAGGAGAAAATAAAGGGGGCTGCAGTGCTGAGAGGAGGGCAGGGCAGGGCTGGGTAGGGAACATTGGGGCTGCCTGGCCACTTATAAGGCTGTGAGTGTGTTTTGGGGGATACCATTGACTCTGTTTGAATCTTGGAAAGCTCCTCTTTTGGCTTTTTGTCTCCACTTTATTGCCCTTTTGTAAGGGTGTGTGTGTGTCTGTGTGTGTGTTTTGGGGGATACCATTGACTCTGTTTGAATCTTGGAAAGCTCCTCTTTTGGCTTTATTGCCCTTTTTGTAAGTGTGTGTGTGTTCGTTCGTTCATTCGTTCGTTCTGTAACTTATTCAGTAGGCTATGGGTGCAATTTTGAAAATACTTGCAGGTAATGATTATTTTCAGGGTCATTCCGTGTCAAATCAGATAAGGTTATTGCTGCACCGTCGCAGATATTGTTCAGACCTTGTCTATATCAATAATGGGTCCCAAAACCAAGATCTGTAAAATACTTGTGTTAAAATCCTATGTCTTGATATTATTTCCAGCCCTTGAAATTACTTTTTCAGTTACAGTTTTACAGCCTGAAAATCACATTATTTGGGAACCAATGTTTAGGCATTAATATAAATTAAAGTATTATTCATACGCAGCCCAAACTTTGTAGGGTGGAAGACAAACATGTTCTCAGTTTGACTGAACCATTACAAGTTTGTACGACATGCTCATTGATTTTCTACAAGGCCCTAGATTTGGAAACAGAGACATGAAGGGTAGTATAAACTTGGTTTTGTATGCATTTGGTATTAATCATTATTTTTTTCTTTACATACTAGGCTATATTTTATTAATGATGTACCAATATTTGAGCTCTCCACATATAATGGGCTTGCAAATTTGAAGGATTGAACAAGGGAAGGTTTTGTTTTTTTTCCGGTCATTTTTGTAGGATTAAAATGGTATGTGGGGTAGGTAGCAGGTACTTGAAAATCTATGTGCAAGTAGCTTAGTGTATGGGCAGTTAATGTACAAAGTCCCAATGTTGTACTATAGATAAATAAATAGAGTCAAAAGGAATAATAGGAATAATAATTTTCAAGATATTAATGCCCAAACATGGCCTCCAAGATAAGGCATTTCTGAGATAAAAATGATACAAAATCGAGGGTGAAAACAATGTATGAAAACATTGGAGTTTAACAAACATATTTTACAGGCCTTAGTTTTGGGACCTAAATATTAGATAGACAAACTTTGAGCAAAATCGGAGACGGTGCAGCAACCATTTTCCTTGATTTTGTCTGGTTTGACACAAAATGATCCTTCATAGTTCTCAATGTTTTTGATGTTTGATCAATAAAAGTAAAATTAAAATGGTAAAAACCAACGATATTTAGCTTACCGTCATAGAGGAGAAACTAAACTGAAAATATTCAAATTTAATCAGAGAATTTTGCGGTGTTTTTGTTAACAAGAAATTGACACAAGCCGATTAAACCGATTACCAAAATAGTTGCCAATTTATTTAGTACTTGACGTCTAATTGATTAATCAATTCATTGTTGAAGCCCTGATCTATGCTGTTTGTGTGTGTGTGTGTTTGCACACATGATAACGTACAGGTTCAGATGGGAGTTGATTGTGACTGATTATTCTCGCTCTACAGGAGGCTTTTCTCTCTCTCTCTCTCTCTCTCGCTCTCTTTCTCTTTCTTTCTTTCCTTCTTTCTTTCTTTTTCTCTCTCTCTCTCTCTACACACACACACACACACACACAGGCCCCCCCCATAGTGTGAGGTGCCTCCCCTCGACTCTCCCCTCATTTCTTGCGTTCAAAGTAACAAAGCTTCTTGATTTTTTCCCCCTCTCTCCAGTGATCCTCCTTTCCCCCCCCTCTGTCTGTTTCCCTCTCTTGCTCTGTTCTGAGGACTGATGTTCTTTTTCATGTCTCTTCCCTGCTCTGTCTCTCCTCTCTTTCACTTAATCTGTCCTTCCGCTCACCTCCCTTCCCCTCCTCACTCCCCCAATCCTTCTCCTCCGTCTTTTTATTTTTTTTTCTTCCTCTTTCGTTCCTCTCTACATGAGCTGGGCTCATCTCTCCCTCCGGCACTCTCTCCTCTCTTCTGTCTGTCTCTCTGTCTCCCTCTCTTTCATCAGCGTGGTGTAGTGCATCATCCCATCTTTCATGCCTCCTCCCCGTGCTCATCGCTCACGTTCTGCGCTTTCCCATTTCCTGGCCTTTCTCTTTTCATTCCTTTCGCTCTGCTTTCCAGGCGCTCTCTGTCACACTCGTCTGCCCTGCTCCCTCTCTGCCTCCTCCCTTCTCCTCCTCCTCCTCCTCCTCCTCCCTTCTCCTCCTCCTCCTCCTCCTCCCTTCTCCTCCTCCTCCTCCTCCTGCTCCCTTCTCCTCCTCTTCTTGCGCTCGCTCACTCACTCCCCATGTCGGCCTGTCAGCAGCTCTTAACTTGTGTTCATTCGGAAGTGAACACACATACGCGCACACACACACACACACACACACACACACATACACCAGAAACATGATTACCTAGACACATAACAGGTGAGATGTTGACCATCCAACCAAAGTCATAGACACTGTGTGTGTGTGTGTGTGTGTGTGTGTGTGTGTGTGGGTGTGTGTGTGGGTGTGTGTGTGGGTGTGTGTGTGGGTGTGGGTGTGGGTGTGGGTGTGGGTGTGGGTGTGGGGGTGGGTGGGTGGGTGTAGGACTCTACTATTTCTCCATCTTTTGACCAGAGAGAGGTGGGTTTAGGGTGGCGTAGACTGCTGTGGCAGGGCACTTGATATGTTTGTATGTTTTTGATGCCCTCTGTGAGCAGAAGGAAAAGGCGAGTAGGATGCCAGCGAGGGAGAAGCAGCCGCTCCTGTAGAGACTCCAGAGCTTTTGATGTGTGTGTATTTGGGCAGGAGAAGAAAGAAAGCAAGTGTTGGTTTGGACTCCCTGCACTGTTTCGGACCTTTCCTCCTGGCTTCAAGTCTGTGTGTGTATGTGTTGGATAATGTTTGTGCAGTGTCTTTCTGTAGATCTCTTTGCCAATGCCAAAAAGTATATTTTTATACTCTATTTTGCTAATGAATGGGACTGGAAAAGGCTGTGTGTGGGTAAGAGAGCAGGTGTGTGTTTAGAGTTTAAAAGGTGTATGTGTGTGTGTGTGTGTGTGTGTGTGTGTGTGTGTGTGTTTTAGTGAACACCGAGAGAGTAGTGTTAAAATGAGGATTCGCAACATGTAATGTTTGTGTGAAAAAGGTGATAAAGGGGTCTGGTGTTTGGGGTTCCAAGCTTCCTCTAATTGCTGTGTTTAGATAAATGCGTCAGCAGTGCGAGTCACTCACCAATGACTCATCGGTGGGTTGCACTAATGTTTTTCTCATCTGTGCCAATTTTATGGGTCATTAATAAACTCGTCACTACTCCTGCCCTAGGCGCTAGTTTGGTATGAGGAGGATGTGATTATAGATGCTGTTTAGATTGGAATGAGACAGAAGTTATTATTGTATAGATAGATTGCACACATTGACACACACATGGAAAGTTATGATTATGTGAAAGCGGCTGAAATGGAATCTAGTGTTGAATGTTGAAGAAAGTGACCAGGACCATTAATGAGATGTCAGAATGTTCTGACTGAGCTGATGTCATCACCAAGAGTTTTCCTCTCAAGATCCCCCTTTTGTTTCCTGTGCTTCTTTCTGTTGTAGCGATCGCTTCTGCTCGAGAGCCCGGACACTTCGAGGCACCACAAAGACAGAGCAGCTCCAAGCAGGCGGCCGCACACACCTCCAGACGTGGAGACGTGAGACATCTGGGCCAGCCATGGCAGATCCAGCCCTCACAGATGCCTGATGCACTTTGATCTTACCCAGGGTGGGTAGGCTACCAACTGGGGGGCGTGCGCGTGTGTGTGTGTGTGTGTGTGTGGGGGGAGGGGGGGGGGGGGGATGCTTGGCTGGAATTTTGGTCCAGCACAAGGCAGCCAGAGAAGGCCAAGGAAGAAGAAAAGTCGAGATTAACTTAGACTGGCTTTGATAGACTGTGGCTTTGGTAACGGCAAGAATGAAAAGACAAGGATGAGGGACACAGGCGAAGGATGAAAGTGTTGGAGAGGAAGAGGAGTGGAAACTGAAATGGCTATATATATATATATATATATATATATATATATATATATATATATATATATATATATATATATATATATATATATATATATATATATATGAATGAGAGTGGGATGATGAAGGGCTTGAGAGGAAAGAAGTGGAAAACAGACAGGGTGAAGGCGATGGAGGAACTGCTGCCTGTGACTGTCTCCTTTTGCTCTTGGGGCGCTGAAGCAACACTTATGTTCTAATAAAGTCCTGACAGGTGTGAGGAGGAGGAGGACGAGAAGGGGGTGTGGGGGAGAGGGGGGGAGAGGGAGAGAAAAAACGAAGGACGGAGAGAGAGAGAGAGAGAGAGACATGTTGAGAGAGAGAGAGATTGAGAGAGAGGATTGTTTTCAACTTGGATGGCGCTTACAAGAGTTAAAGTGTGTGTGTGTGTGTGTGTGTGTGTGTTGTGTGTGAGTGTTGTGTGTGAGTCATAGACTGACCGTCCTGCACCATGCACACTTCCCCAGGGAGAAATGAGCCAAAGGCTTATAGCCTAATTAGTACAGCTTTAAGTGCTGTTTGAGTGTGTGTGTGTTATTGTGAGTGTCAGTTATGTCACATTTCCATAGCTGACAAAATAAGCCTGTCCATTTGTGAAACGTGGCTACTATTTTTTTTACTAATGCGCACCGTTGCTGTGGTCACTAGAAATTAGATCTGTTGGTCCTATTATGTTTAATAGACGTACCATTTTTTCGTCTGTGTCACTGTCTCACCGAAGAATTCACACTTCACACTGCTGTCTGTCCAGATATGTGATTGGTATTACCCCACCCAGCCAGCCAGGCACATCTTGTGCACCAGCTCAGCACAGAGTTCTCAGTGAAATGTCAGAAATCCCTGTGGGTTGGAAGCCGCTGATTTTGATTGCAATTACTGGTGAAACTAGTTGATTTTCACATCCTTAGTGCCACTCCCACCCAACAGAGGAAGGCTCCAGATCAACTGGATCTCTCATTCCACCGGCTAAGAATAGATGCAGCAGTCCCTGGTTGGAGGAGGGCAAATGCGCAAACACACACACACACTCACAAACACACACACACACACACGATAAATGCATAAAATAAAAGAGTAGGCTATGTCAGGTGTGACGAGTATGTGTGTGGTTTTGCTCATTCCACTGCCAGTAGGAAGAGTTGAAAGTGGATGATGAATTAGGAATAGGACGCAAAATGGAGTCTTCTTGAATAACATAAAACAACATGCTTTTATGCAAATGACACTGCCTTGTGGGAGTGTGTGTGTGCGCTTGTGTGTGTACTAGTGTGTGCGTGTTTGTGTGTGCGCTTGTGTGTGTACTAGTGTGTGCATGTGTGGCCATGGTCTGACCTGCTCCTGCCGCCTCTTTGCTGTGATCAGAGGAACGAGCCTTCTCTTTGACTGCCTAATTAGTCTTGGGGAGTTTCAGTGTGAGTCTAAGAAGTTTGGCGGCGAGTGAGCTTTGCCAGACGGGGGTATATTTGTGATGGTCAAAGCTGAATATAAATCAGCACCATCAAGTCAGACTGGATCGTTGGCCCCCTCTAGACCTGAATGAAAGTGGTGCAGTGGTGGATAGTAATGTCCTTCGGCTGGACAATGATCCACCTTATGCATTCACTCAGTCAGTCAGGACATAAACTCCCATCACTTGTCCACTAATACCATCAGGTTTTATCTCCTTAAAATACACTCATTTAAGAGAGTATGTAGGTGACAGCAAATTGAGCTTGTGTTTTGTGCTGGACTCTTGCTCTGAGCAAGGGCCAGTGACAAAGCCGTTGGTGTAGGGAAACCACAGCAACACTGGTGAGGTGCCTACTGCCTGCTGTTGCTATTTCCTGAAGCAGGAGGTATCCATCTCAGCCTCTCCCTCTCTCCCTTTCTCTCTCTCTCTTTCTCTTTCTCTCTTTCTCTGTCTCACTTTTCTCTTGTCTTCTCTTCTTTTCTCTTCTCCCTTTGTCAGTGCTTCTTACTCTCCTCCTGTTCGTTTCACACTGTCACTGGAGTTCCTCTGTTCTCCTCAAGCCCAATTCCAGTTGCTGAGGCAACCCTGCAAGACCGTGGGAGAGTGTGTGTGTCTGTGTGTCTTCTTAAATGAGGTTTATACTTTGGTGTTCTATTCTATTTGCTGTCCTTTTTCCTGTTCTCTCTCTCTCTTTCTCTCTCTCTCTCTCTCTCTCTGTCTGTCTGTCTCTCTCTCCCTCCCTCCCTCCCTCCCTCCATCACACAGCTCTTCATCCTGACGTTCCAACACTATGTGGCTTCTTGGCCACAGCTTAACACTTTCAGTTCAGCTCCCCAGTGGACACTTCTGTCTGACTCCTGCCTGACAATTTTGGACCTTCTCATTCACATTTAGTTTCCTCTTCCATACCAATGTCTTCTCTCTCTCTCTCTCTCTCTCTCTCTTTCCTCCTCTCCTTTCCTCTCCTCCCTCTGGTGTTCTCAATCATCCCTCTGCACAGCTGATGTCTCGCTCTGCTGCTCTGGGGCCGTATTTACAAAGAATTTTAAGGCTAAAAGTAGTTCCTAACTGGCGAATTTAGGAGCAACTCCTAAAAATAATGGGCGTGTCACTCCTTTAGGACTCCTAATTTTTTTTCACTAAAAGTAATTCGTGAAGCGTTTTAGACCTAAAAGTAGCACCTAAGTCTGGCACAGCTTAAAAGAAGTCGAGAGGACTCCTAACTTACTAAGACCTATTCACAAACCGCTTTTTGTGGCATTTCACGTCGCAATGTTTTGAAATCCTATGCGGCTACAGGAGCTTCCAATCGCAAGGGAACAATTTTGCATTGTAGGCATAACTAACTGATGCAATAACGCCACCAACAACAACCAAAACTACTCATTGTCAACATGTAAATTAAATGTAACGTTTCATTGTGAATCAAATTAAATATTCTCCTCTTTGCAAATGTAGGCATAGGCATAGGCTATGGTGACAGATTAATTGAATAATGTTGCAAAGATACTGCATCAATCCGTATGTTTCATTAGGCTACTTCTTTTTCCTTACTCTTTATTCATTTAGGCTAACGTTAGGCCTTTTTATTCAGTTATTAATCATCTTCCGTCCTTGTGTAGCGCACGCATTCTCAGACCTGTCACCTGTCACTCATTATCGTAAGGGAGGTGTTTGGAATCATTCCCGCGTTACAATCATCAGCCAATCAAGGTGGTCACTTCAGTCAAGCTTGTGCATGAGTAATGACGTCATCCATAGTCATAGAAGACTCACTCTTAGTTTAGGAGTT
>NW_027468774.1:17431707-17459207 GCF_046254945.1 Alosa pseudoharengus
GTTGATTGGAGCTTGCTCCTTCTCTCACACGCTGAAGGCTTTTGCACAAATGATGCCGCTTGCATTGCTCCTGGCACCTCTCCTCACCATTGTAATTGTTTGGGGGGCAAAGCCATGGAGGAGAGAGTGAGAATGGAATGATTCTTCCCTGGAGGAAGAAGGGAGGTTTGGGTGCGAGGGAGGGGTTGGAGAGCGGAAAAGAGAGAATGGAATAAAGAAGTGGGGTATGGAGAGGTGGAGAGAAAGGGAGCAAGTGTGGGCTGGAATTGCCCTGTGCTGGTGGAGGTATCCGGCCATCTGGGGAATGTTCTAGAGAGTTAGGGCAACTGCATCTGAGGCCACCCAATCCATGTGCCTCTGCACAAACCTCACCATTTTAAAACACACTACACTGCAGAACAGAGCAGGTGCTGCTCTAGCCCCCACCCCCCCCCCCCCCACCTCTCTCTGTGCACATGTGTGGATGAAGACATATTCTTAGTTCCACTGTAAATATCACAGATATCATGGGCAAACACTTGCATGAGCTTGACTGACATCCTGCTGGGAGATGTTGGTGATGTGTTTGCTTTTCCTCTATGTTTACTTTTGTACACACACACACACACACACACACACACACACACACTCTCAAGTGTTCAAGTGTTTGTCTTTGAACAGCCACAGTAACAAGAAAATGTACCAGGCCCAGTTGCACAGGTGGATCCCAGGTCAGCAGTGTCCATAATCTCTGTGTTTACATAAGGTGAGGAGACTTCTGGTTTCCTTATTCCACTGCCTATTTTTAACAATCACGCCTTTTGACAAGGTGACTGACATGCTGTCTCGGCTCGATAGTTTCATCGATGGGACCTGCAGTGATGTGTTGAAGCTCGGATGATTAAAGCGGCTGATAATGATGGGATCTGTGAATAAGCTGAAGGAGTGTACACACATCCCATCCGTCTCTTTCTGCTGTCCATCCTAAAGAGAGCGGGGGTGGGGGCATGGGGCTTCGTCCAGCACCATGCTGCGCCCTTACTGAGATGAAGGGTTACCGGCTGGCTGTCACTGCGATAAAGTTGTGTGTTAAAGCAGCGGGCCTGGTCGATAGAACACTGTCTGCACTGTCCGAGCGATTACCCAGGTGTAGCAAGGATCAGAAGAACCGATGGTGCTGCTACCTAAGGGAATGGGGACTGTGTGTGTGTGTGTGTGAGAGAGAGAGAGAGGATGAGATGAGAGAGAGCGGGGTGATACACCCATTCTGAGAGCAGTCACAGACAAGAGCTGTCTTTGTGTTGATTGGGTCTTTCATGAGCGCCTGGGCTCCAACTAATAACAGCCGAGGTCTGAAAATGCTTTTGAAATCCACTACATCAGGGCTGGATAATTGAGGAGGAACGGCGGGTGGAAAAAAAGAAAAAATAAATATGTTACCTGGCAATGTCAAACTCAAGGACGTCATCCCTTCCCAAAATAATAGAGGAAAACAAAAAAGCTCTACCCCCCCCCCCCCTCCCCCCCTTATTTTCTGAAGCAGGCTCAGCCTGCCTGCTTCTCATTTGAATAAAAAACACGACCCTAATGGTTCACAAGGGAGTCGGTCCCTTTGTTGTTTTTATGGGGACGGCGGCTTCTGCTGTTGATGGGTGACGGCCATGCTGAGTTCTGCCTGCATCAAGCAGAGGTTACCACACATTAAAAAGGGACCCGGGGGCGAGCCTTGGGGAACCCCGGGTCACGCTACCAAATTAAAAATTGGGCCTTTGTGACCAAAGGCAGCGGTGTTAGCAAAGCGCTAAAGCGTGCCCCAGGACTAGGCAAGGGGCCTCTGGGCATCGCTAACATGCTTTTACTGCATTAGCCTGGTGTCAGCCTCTGGACAGGCCGTGTGGTGGAACGGTCATAGGTTGCGAGAAGGGAAAGACGAGTCATAAACCAGAGACGGTCCCATTGGGACCTCAGTCTTACCATTATTCGAACAGTGCGTTAATAGGAATTGCAGCTCGGCTGTTTTGTGTGTTAATGCTGTAGTTTAAAGGGGATACCCCCCCCCCCCTCCCCCCACTCCCACAGGAGGTGTACCGTGTCACGAAATGCATTGTGGGATTGTGGTGGTGGTGCGGGTGAGGTTTCAGGGGGAGCAAATGACTATGGATTTCTGGTGCTCTCCACCGCAATTACGGAGGCAAGGTGAGCAGCGAGTGGCTGCGTCAGTGGGCTGGAGGACCTTCAAGGAAAGCGGAGGAATAAAGTGAAGTGAGTTAAGAAAGGAGGGGTAGGGTGGGTGACTTAAACGACTGCTACACACTCCCGCTGCATTTGCATTTTAATTATAAGGCGCATAATTAGAGGAGTGAATGAGCTGCACTAGCTCACTCTCCTTCTCTCTCCCTCTATTACTTTCAACCCCATCTCCCTCCATCTTTCTCTTCGTGCTGCCTTCCCCTCCTCTCTCTTTCTCTTCCTTCACATACCCTCCACCCACCCATCCACCCACACACACACATACACACACACACACACACTTCTTTATTTTCTCACCAGTCTCCTTCAACCATTCCCCCATATGCTTCATGCCTCGTGCCTTCCCATCTCGGCCTCAGAGGACTTGGGTGCAGACAGCCTCCGTTTTAATTTCTTTTTTATTTCTTCTCCGAGTAAGTGGAGGCCGTCTCAGTCTCAGGTCAGTGCTGCAGGAACACCTCCAACGTTTCCTGCACAGCACTCAGCTCCTTCGTAACAGCCTCAGCCAGTCTCACTGCTGTGTGTGTGTGGTGTGTGTGGTGTGTGTGTTGTGTGTGTGGACCTGCTGACCCAGTCATCGCTGAACAGAAAGGGCACTAGTCAGACTATTTGGTAGGTGCTGTAAAAGGCTGCCTGGGGTCGCTGGCACCGTGTGAGGCTGTGATACGCTGGTGGGGGCCAGGGGGGTGGCGTGGCCCTCGGGTGGCTCCAGAGTTGCGCAGGGGAGCCGGTGGGTGGTGGGGGTGCGGAGGTGCTGGGTAGATATGGGAGCTGGGCTGAACTGAAGAGCTTAGGAGCTTTGAATGCTTTATCACCATAAGGACTCAGACTGGCAGCCTGCAAGGACATTGTGTGTGTGTGTGTGTGTGTGTGTGTGTGTGTGTGTGTGTGTGTGTGTGTGTGTGTGTGTGTGTGTGTGTGTGTGTGTGTGTGTGTGTGTGTGTGTGTGTGTGTGTGTGTGTGTGTGTGTGTGTGTGTGTGTGTGTGTGTGTGTGTGTGTGTGTGTGTGTGTGTGTGTGTGTGTGTGTGTTAGAGAGAGAGTGTTAGAGAGAGGGAGGGCCTGACCATCCATCTGTTGGAGATATTTATGGGCTTGTGTGTGTGTGTATACGTGCATGAGCTTGCGCGTGAGCAGTATTTCTCCACCCACCCATGTGCATGGTCAGTACACTTGCATTGCATTTGAAATTGTATCCCTTTGCTAACTTGCAGTTGTGACCATCAAGTGTGTGTGTGTGCATGTGGTGTGCGCATTGCACTGCTGTGTGTGTGTGCACGCACATGTGTGCCTGTGTTTGTTTATACTGCTGAGGCTAGCGCTCGATGTAACATGAGGAGTCTAGCCGAGCCTAATTGATCACACTGGTGCTGCGTGCAAGGGCAGCCTGTGAGCGCATGCACCAGCTCTATGAGCCAGACAGAGAGGGAGAGCGGGAACAGGAGAGAGGGAGAGAGGGAACAGGAGAGATGGGGAATGGAGTGACACAGAGGGACAGACGGACGAAGCGAGAGCCAAATACATTGAACAGTAAAGATGGAGGGAGGGAGGGAATAGAGGGAAGTATGATGGAGTGGAATGAAGAGGGGTGGGGAGAGGGGAAGGGGGTGGAGCGGAGTGTGTGGGGGCAGGCAACAGAAGCAGACTGGCTGGACAGAGACGATGGAGAAGGTGAAGAATTAGAGAGTGAGAGAGTGAGAGAGTGAGAGAGTGAGAGGGTGAGAGGGTGAGAGAGGGAGAGAGAGATGCAGCAGCTCTGATGCTTGTTGTGATTTACACCTTTCCCTGTCTGGGTCCTCCAGCTCTTCCTTCTGCACTCGTTCTTCATTGTTGCACCTCCCTTCCTCCCTCCCTCCGTCCGTCAGTCCTTTCTACCCATTCTGTTTTTTCCCCTTATATTGACACTTTTCCTCCTGCATGTGATATTATATTGCACATCTAAATAGTCAACAGTCACCCTCTGTGTGTGTGTGTCTCACTCTCACAATCTCTCAGCCCACACTTTATTTTCTTTGGCTATTTTTTAATCTCTCTGTCTCTCTCTGTCTCACTCACTCACTCACTCACTCACTCACTCACTCACTCACTCACTCACTCACTCACACACACAAACACACACAATATGGTAAGAAGCCAAGTGAAATATGGCTGACATTGACACATGCATTTTTATCTACTTGCAAATATTTCATAATTTCCCAACATAATAGGCTACTAATAGTCGCCCGGTCATGCCGTTTCGCACTCTACAATATACGGAAAATCAGGACTTACTTAACTCAAAATGCCACCCAACTTCTGGTTCAGGCAATAGTCATCTCACGACTCGACTACTGCAACGCCCTCCTGACAGGTCTCCCAGCCTGCGCAGTGAAACCACTTCAGATGATCCAGAACGCGGCGGCGCGCCTGGTCTACAACCAACCCAAGAGGGCACATGTTACCCCGCTACTCATCCAGCTACATTGGCTACCTATGGCGGCCCGCATCAAATTCAAGGCTCTAACGCTTGCCTACAAAGTAGTCTCCGGTTCTGCTCCCACCTACTTGAATGCCTTCATACAGACATACGCTACCTCCAGACCGCTGCGCTCCTCAGACGAACGACGTCTAGCTCTACCTCCGGTACGCTCAGGCCAATCCAAACTTTTCTCATCTGTTGTTCCTCGTTGGTGGAACACACTGCCAGTTCCTACAAGGGCAGGGACATCCCTCTCCATTTTCAAAAAACTCCTGAAGACCCAGCTCTTTAGAGAACATCTCCTCTCATAGCAACACTTACAACAAGTCTTGCTGATCCTAGCACTCACCAGCCGTCTTAAACGGACACGTAACTGTTAAAAACAGCACTCACTGATGCACTTATTCTTACTGTACTTATTCTTATGTTTTTTTAAATTGTCCTAATATTGTTGAGAATTGCTTTAAAACTTAAACTGTTTACCATGTTGTTAGTCGCTTTGGTTAAAAATGCGTCAGCCAAATGTAATGTAATGTAATGTAATGTAATGTAATAGGTATGCATTATCGGTCAGCTGAACTGCCTTAATATTCTTGTCATATCATAAGAATGTTTAGTGTATATGCTCCATTGGATGTTGCATTGCGCAGTTGTGAATGCTCCAAGTAGGCTTATACTATTTAAAGTAGGCTACAGATGTTGTCTATCCCAAGTAATGCACAGATTGAGATCACCAAGTTTGCTTTTAGGATGGAACTACAGATCAGATAATGGGTCGGACGCCATTTTGCTTTGTTAATTATTAGTTTTTTGTTTGTTGTGATTTCTCTTTCTCACACACACACACGCACACACGCACACACGCACACACGCACACACGCACACACGCACACACACACACACACACACACACACACACACTCTTACTTTCCTTAGTTTCTCTGTGTCTCCATGTCCACAAGCCAGAAGCGTTTCATGGATTAGCGGTCATTACTGCACTTTTGGTATGGTGTAATTAGAGCAACTCTGTTTACTGTGTGTGTGTGTGTGTGTGTGTGTGTGTCTGTGTTTGCACTTTGTGTCTATGTGTTTTAATCGCTGTTCTTCCACCATAATCAATGGTGTTGCTTCCCTCAGGACACAGACATGTACACACGCACATACACTCACACCTTAGCCACACTCAGAGCCAACCACTCGGCTCCATCCAATCCCCTCTGATAATTAACCAACTTCATTACACTGCCAGCTATCGGGGTGAGCTCAAGCCAAGCCAATGTTGGCGCTTCATTTGCTGTGTGTGTGTGTGTGTGTGTGTCAGTACATAGATAGAGCAAGCTCAATTCTGCAGTATCATCGGCAGGTGTCCACACACTCTCACAGTCAGACACCTGTTTATGTATTCCACCGCTTGTTAACCCCCTGTGTGTATCTATAGGAGAGGGAAAGACGTTCCGTATCAGTGTTTACATCTGTATGTTGTAGGTCTATACCTAAAGCACGCCATCTTTCAAGTTTCACCGCAGGCTCCCGGCGTCCAGGGATCCTCCCATTGACCGTTCCCTTCGTGTTTAGCTCCTCCTCCTAGGGTCTATCCAGGCTATGTGTGTGTGTGTGTGTGTGTGTGTGTGTGTGTGTGTGGCGATGTTGCTACGGTGCCAAGCACTTCCTCCTCTTTGCAGGAAGTGCGGGGAGCCTTGGGGGGGCCGTGGCTGGCTGGTGGGTGGTGCTGTGTATTTGATGTTCCCCCTTTCAAGTCGCGCCTGAAAGAGAATTTAAATCCTGAGCTGTGGAAAACGCTCCCAGTTTCTCTTGTTTATTTATTTTATTTTTAAATAGATTCATTAAATCTTTTTTTTTTACTACTCTTTCGCTCCCTTGCTATCTCCCGCTCTCTCCTGCTGTGGAATGTGGCAGCAGCTGTAATGAACTCCTGAAGGGCCTGTACACACACATGCGCGCACACACACACACACACACCCCTTTTCCATTTTTCTTCCTCTCCTCTTTCTTCTCTCTCTCTTCCTCTTGGGGGCAGCCGTGGCCTACTGGTTAGCGCTTCGGACTTGGAACCGGAGGGTTGCCGGTTCGAACCCCGACCAGTAGGAAGCGGCTGAAGTGCCCTTGAGCAAGGCACCTAACCCCTCACTGCTCCCCGAGCGCCGCTGTTGTTGCAGGCAGCTCACTGCGCCGGAATTAGTGTGTGCTTCACCTCACTGTGTGTTCACTGTGTGCCGAGTGTGTTTCACTAATTCACGGATTAGGATAAATGCAGAGACCAAATTTCCCTCACGGGATCAAAAGAGTATATATACTTACTTATACTTATACTCAATACCCATGCCCACTCTCTGCGTCTTTCTCCGACTCCTTTCCTCCCTCCGTGTGTCCTCTGGTAGTGAGTGGAATAGTTGGGCCAGTGTAAGTTCATGTCTTGGCCTTGGCTCTGTAGGATATTTACACTCCGGTAATATGTTGAGAAGCAAGTTAATGTTCCAGTCGGTATCAGATGAAGAGTTTGATGCATGTATTAATGTGAAGCCCTTGCTCTGGAGAGTGATTAGAAAGCAGATGCTAGTTTGGTGTGTGTGTGTGTGTTTGTTTGTGGTTCTGCGGTGGTCTGACTGGACTGGACTGGAATGGAAAGGACTGGGTCAAGGATATTGTGGAAAGGCATCTAATGAATGTAGATTCTGGCCGCCGCACGCAGGCACGCACGCATACACTTTTTTCTTTCAGAAATGTTTGGCTTCATTAGCGTGATTGCACATGCTTGGCAACTGACTGCTTTGATCTCAAACACACACACACGTTCTCGTTTACACACACACACATTGAGGAAATGTTACAAGGTGTAAAACAGCTGGCTTCTCCTTAGCCGTCAAAGGTCCTCTGGAAATGCGAACCCGCCTCATCACTAAGCGTGTGTGTGTATGTGTGAGCGAGACCGAGACCGAGGGAGAGGAATTCGTGTCAATATTTATTCCCTCCATGTCAAGGGCATCATTACCTATTAGCTATTTTCTTCTGGTGCTGTCTTTGCCTGTAAGTCAGTTCAAGGTGTGTGCGTGTGTGTGTGTGTGCGTGTGTGTGTGTGTGTGTGTGTGTGTGTGTGTGTGTGTGTTTGTGTGTGTGTGTGTGTGTGTGTGTGTGTGTGTGTGTGTGTGTGTGTGTAGTGCTGTGATAGATGGCTTGTCTGAGGATGTCTCAGACAGGAGAAAGAGATTCGATTAGCGGGCCGAGCCCTCACTCTTTGTTTTGATGCGTTTTCCTCTTTGTGCCGTAATCGCTTTTTGTCACAAAGAAAGGACACACACACACACACACACACACACAATAAAAAAAACTGACAAGGATGGAGGAAGATGGTGGAAAAGTCATGTTTTTCAGCAAAGATTTAGTTTTGACTGGAGAGTGTTTTTGGGACACTGTTTGTGTGTGCGTACGTGTCTCTTCTCATGGACTAGGCTTGAAAGAACTCTGCTTGAGTTTGGTGTAGGCTGTTATTACGTTTCCATAAAGTCTTGTTGATTTTGGTCAACAATGACAAGGCAAGATAAAAATGTAGACTTTAAAATGAGAAAGCTTATAAGCAAAATCAGGAGAACGCACACACACAACTCTCTCTCTCACTCTCACTCTCTCTCTCTCTCTCTCTCTCTCTCTCTCTGTCTCTCTCAGTCTCTGTCGCTCTCTTTGTCTCACACTCACATACACTGTCACATACACTCACACACACTTAATTGTCAGGAAGGCACAGTGATTTAAATTGCAAATCGGCGTTGGCTTGCTCCTCCAACTTTTTTTGTTGATTAATATTTTATTGTTTTGACGAAGTGGAAATGCCACCAGTATTTCTCATCAGAAACAAACGGCTGGGAGTGTGTGTGTGTGTGTGTGTGTGTGTGTGTGTGTGGGGGGGGGTCTGATCTGAGCCCGTCCTCAGACATGACTCTGGGCTTTAATTAAGATGTGTGTGTCTACAGAAACGACAAGCTCGGAGACCCGCCCCCCTATCTATGCTCTCTCTATTACTTTCCCTTTTTACTTCTATTTGATTTGCTTTGCTTTGCTCTGCTTTTAAAGTTCAGTCCAGGTGTTCTGCTGTGGGTACTGGTGTAGAACTACATCATAACTTTGTTATGGTGCACTGTTTTTTCTTCTTCCTGGCTGTCTTTTTCTTTCTCTCTTCTGTTCTCATCACACCTCCCTCATTTCCTCCCTCCCCAGTCCCCCCCCCTCTCCCTCCCTCTCTCTCTCTGTCTCTCTCCTACTCCCACTCCTCCCTCTCTCTCTCTCTCTCTCTCTCTCTCTCTCTCTGTCTCTCTCCTACTCCCACTCCTCCCTCTCTCTCTCTCTCTCTCTCTCTCTCTCTCTCTCTCTCCTACTCCCACTGCTCCCTCCCTCTCTCTCTCTCTCTCTCTCTCTCTCTGTCTCTCTCCTACTCCCACTCCTCCCTCTGAGGCTGACGCAGGCCGTGATCTTCCCTTTCAATCAGTCGCTAATTAGAAGAGAAAAAATGCATATCTCTCACTGTAGTGGGGGGAAAACCTCAGAGAAAGCTACACAGGTCAAACAAAAAGGGGTCGAGCGAGACGCACAAGGACAGAAACTAGTGGCGGACAGACGAGCGGACGCCGTGGAGAGAAGGCGAGAGAGGGCTCTTTTAAGTGGACACGTGTAGGTTGCCCTGAAAGAAGTGTGAGCAGCACATCCACGTTATTAGCTGTCAGATGTGGACAGCGGTTTTGCCGGCGGACCCACGACACAGTGTGGCGCAGCGCACACGGTTAAAAGACCAGAAGAGCCCGACACAAACGAGCGGCATTGCACGCGCGCACGCACCCACGCCTGACCACATCGAGGCCTCGGCCTGCACCGCGCGCGCTGATTAGACATTCAGAGAGGATGAAAAGAAATTAACGAGTAGAGAGAGACGTAACCTCGGTTTCTCTCCGCGCCCCTCCAACACTGCTAACTAGTCTGGAGGGGGGGTGGGGGGGGTTTGTTCCTGCTAAAGAGTGTGTCAGAGGCACCGTTTAAATATTTACGCCGCATTCCTGGAGTGCTTGCCATACGCTGGTGTGTTCCGGGGGCCGATTTGGACTCTGTGTTTGGCTGCTGTTTAGCGGGAGGGTGACTGACCTTGTCTAGATGATGGAATGTCAAAGATAAAATAAAGAAATGCGGTTTTGTGGTTGTGTGGTTTTCTTTTTCTCCATCTTTTTTCACTCATTCACTCCATCACCAACCTACACACACACTCACACTCTGTCTCTGTCTGTCTGTCTGTCTCTCTCCCTCACCCCCTCTCATGTCTTTGTTCTGTGGTCGGGAGTGTTGAGATCTGAGCATGTGGTATAGAGAAGCCTGTCTGAAGAATGTGTGTGTGTGTGTGTGTGTGTGTGTGTGTGTGTGTGTGTGTGTGTGTGTGTGTGTGTGTGTGTGTGTGTGTGTGTGTGTGTGTGTGTGTGTGTGTGTGTGTGTGTGTGTGTGTGTGTGTGTGTGTGTGTTTAGGACTGCGCTGCCTTTGCTCCTCACAGGGTTCACTCGGGTCATCCGATTTCCATTCTCATCGCTGCAATCTGACACCCGTATGGTTTTGGCCCTCTGTCAGAAATCCTGGTGTTTAAATCGGTCGAGTGAGTGCGCTCCCGTAGCCCCATGCCTCCCTGATTCTAGACTAATAGCCTACTTAACATAATACAGTCTTAGAGAGAAGCGTTGCTCTTCCTCCACTGTGCTAGTCCTTCATCCTCTCTGCCTCTCTCCACGTCTCTCTCTCTCTGTCTGCCTTGCGTTTGCATTCTACAGAAGGACATTTATTCTTGTTTTTAGTGCCTGTCCAGTGTTGGCAGGTTGAAGGGCGAAATGTTTGTGTGTGAAGACAGAGTGAAAGCCTGATGTTCCCTTTGCACACACACACACACACACACACACATGCACGCACACACACAAACACGCACGCACACACACAAACACACACACACACACACACACACGAACACACATGCGAATACACAAGCGAACACACACACACACGCATGCGAACACACACACACACACGCGCATGCGAAAACACACACGCACACACGCACACACGCACACACTCACACACGCACGCACGCACTCACACTCACTCTTGTTGTAGGCGTATAGCCCTGAGGTTGGCATTGGGCCCTTCAGACATTGGGGAAACAGCACAATGAATAAAATATAGATTGCTGCTCATTAAGGCCAAGTGTTCTTTGAGAGGAAATTAACACAGACTTGTGCTTCGTGCTGTGCCGGCCTATTTATATTTGAATAAAGCCCAATTTGGCCAGCTGCCTAATTATAATCCTCTCTCTCTCTCTCTCTCTCTCTCTCTCTCTCTCTCTCTCTCTCTCTCTCTCTCTCTCTCTCTCTCTCTCTCTCTCTCTCTCTCTCTCTCTCTCTCTCTCTCTCTCTCTCTCTCTCTCTCTCTCTCTCTCTCTCTCTCTCTCTCTCTCTCTCTCTCTCTCTCTCTCCCTCTCCCTCTCTTTCACCTCCTTCTTGATATGTATCAGCCTGTGTAAATGAGTACAGAAAAGCCAATAACAAACATGTAAACACATGCTTCTACTTGTACTAAATGATTCTCTCTCTCTCTCCCCCATTCCTCCGAACCCCTCTTTCTTTCTATTTCAGGTTGAAGGGCCTGTGTGTGAGGACAGCGCGGGCTCCTTGACCACCGCGGCGTACCCCCACACCACCCCTGCACCCCCCCACCCCACCCCCACATCTTCTGGGAGTGCTTTCAGTCCAGCGTGCTGGAGAAAGGGGCCAGCCTCTGGAGCTCAGCAGTGGCGGAGGCTGTGTGTGTGTGTGTGTGTGAGAGAGAGAGCGAGCGTGTGTGGCTGCTTAGAAAGTGTGTGTGTGTGTGTGTGTGTGAAAGAGGAAAATAGTCTGTGTGTGTGAAAGTGGAAAATAGTGTGTGTGTGTGTGTGTGTTGAAGACTGGGAGAGAGGGGGTGAGTGTGTGGTTGTGTGAGACTTCTTCCTGTGTGAGTGCGTGTGTGCCTGCCTGTGTGTGTGTGTGTGTGCGTGCGTGCGTGCGTGCGTGCGTGCCTGTGTGCGTGCGTGGTAGAGAGACAGAGGGTGTGTGTGGGGATAGGGTCCTCTGCAAGCCGGTGCTGTGGCCCCTGCTCCCCCCATCTTCAAAGCTGGCGATGTCCAGGGTTCCGAGTCCGCCACCGCCGGCTGAGATGTCCAGCGGCCCTGTGGCCGAAAGCTGGTGTTACACTCAGGTCAGTGTGTGTGTGTGTGTGTGTGTGTGTTTGCTTGTTGATATTTGGGTGCCTTTGAC
Organism: Alosa pseudoharengus; assembly: GCF_046254945.1. NCBI lineage: Eukaryota > Metazoa > Chordata > Actinopteri > Clupeiformes > Clupeidae > Alosa > Alosa pseudoharengus. The sequence continues at coordinate 17,443,722 of NW_027468774.1, forward strand.
ACTACCCAACAATTAGTGGGTTACTAATGGCAGACCTACCTGTCAAAAAACCCAAAGAACTTGACAGCTGTAATAGGGAACCTTGCTGCGCTGGTGACATTATACAACATAGTTATTAATTTGGCTAATCAGTGCCAAAGATTGTATTCACCTCTGGAATCATTTGAATCCCTTTTTGTTGGAAATCTGATTGGTGGATTGAAGTGTGAGTGTGTATGTGTGTGTGCGCCTGTGTCTTTATGTAGGCATGTGTGTTACTGTGTGCAGGGGCCAGCAGAGACTGTTTTGTTTGTGTATTGAGTGTTGTTTTTATTATCACATGCTCATGACACATGATCACAAACAAACATACATGCTCATACATTCAATGATATGTCATCAGTGTAGTTTATGCCTTCAGTAATATGTTGTATTGTTTGATGTGTGTGTGTGTGTGTTTTATAAATTGGTGTGTACGTCCCATTTGCACACAGCTAGTCACTGTTGATGGACGTCCTGCTCCAGTCCTATTGATGTTTTTTTTCTTTCTCTCTCTTTCTACCTCTCCTTCTGTTATCCTCTCTATCCCTCCACCCCTGGGCTCTTTTGTTCTGGTGATATCATCGCTTTGTTGTCGCTTTTGTCATCCTCTCCCATGGCCCTCTGTTTGTTGTCAGAGTTTATTAAGATGAAAGGCCGTTTTGATGTCCGCTTTTTCATGTCCGGCCACCACTTAGGTGTATCGAGCACGTATGCACATGAACAGACGTGCACACACCCCCACTCTCTCACACACACACACACACACACACACACACACACACACACACACACACACACACACACACACACACTCTCGCACACACACGCACTCACACTCACACACACACACACACACACACACTCTCGCACACACACTCACACACGCACTCACACTCACACACTCGCACTCACTCACTCACACTCACACTCACACTCACACTCACACTCACACTCACACTCACACTCACACTCACACTCACACTCACACTCACACTCACACTCACACTCACGCACACTCACACTCACACTCACAGAAGATGCCTTACATATCTGTCTTTGCTCTGGTCCAGATCAAAGTGGTGAAGTTCTCCTACATGTGGACCATCAACAACTTCAGCTTCTGTCGAGAGGAGATGGGCGAGGTCATCAAAAGCTCCACCTTTTCCTCAGGAGCCAATGACAAACTGAAATGGTAGGTGTGGGCGGAGACGGATGCATATCTCAAGACTCCTCTAACATTTGCATATGACTGGTTTGGATATGGTTTTGTTCATGGGTGTCAGGAGGTATGTTTGCGTAGAGCTGAATGAAAGTCTACTGAAGCGACTGGTATGATATGCATATCTATCCTAAGTATCTCTTCATTTCCCTCCTCCCTCTCTTGATCTCATCAGGTGTTTGCGAGTGAACCCCAAAGGCCTGGACGAGGAGAGCAAAGACTATCTGTCCCTGTACCTGCTCCTGGTCAGCTGTCCCAAGAGTGAGGTCCGCGCCAAGTTCAAGTTCTCCATCCTCAACGCCAAGGGAGAGGAGACCAAAGCCATGGGTGAGAACCCCCGCCCCCCCGCTGTCCAGCCTCCTCTTAATGAGGCGTCTGCCAGTGAAGCGCGGCTGCACCGATCCATACCTGGATATTGATGCAGAGCCTGGTGCAGCTTGTGGTGTGTGTGTGTGTGTGGGGGGGGGGGGTGTGTGTGGTGTGTGTGTCTGTGTGTGGTGTGTGTGTGTAGTGTGTGTCTGTGTGTGTGTGTGTGTGTGTTTGTGTGTGCTCGCTTGTGTAGCAGCTTGTCTGTAGAGGGAGATAGACTGTTAATGTGTTCCTCATCTCATTTGGGTGGAGTGCTGTGTGATAAACACACACACACCATGTGTCTATGGAAATCATATGTGCTTAGGAGTGGAGTTTATTTAAGTGAAGTTCTGGAGCTTCTCACCTTTGCCTCTTTCAGGACTATTCGGTGTGTGTGTGTGTCCAAGTATGTGTGTGTGCGCATGTGCGCGTGTCTGGTTTTGCCGAGGCATGTCTAATCACAGGTGGAGTTCATCATTTTCTTCCCATCTTTAATTTGGCCAAGCGCAGGGCCGTTCTCATTCGGAGTTTTAATTAGGGGCTGAGCGAGCACTGCTATTTTTCGGGGAGCCTGTCTCTTTTGATGAATCTCAGATGGACGTGCCTCACGCTCCACGCCTGCTCTTAATTGGGTTACGGCGAGGCAGAACGCACGCGGAGATTGAATTAGCAGTGTCCAGATGTAGCCATTTGCTTGGTGATCGGCTTCCCACACGCATAGGTTCTTCTCATATCTCATAGAGGGGATGTGTATGTTTGTGTGTGTGTGCAAGAGTGAAGTCAGCCTACACCATTGTTTACAGAACCTTGTTGTGTTGATCTTTGTTTTAGATCTTTTTTCTCCATGCAGATTTATCAACGGACTCTACCTTTATCTTTTCTTCCTTGCGTGCGCACACACACACACACACACACACACACACACACACACACACCCCCACCAGTTAAATCTTATTGGTGAGAAAATGAACAGTTAATGCACCAGGGTGGTGTGGTGAGACTGTAATGAATTAAGAAAAGGTGCTAAACGAACAGTTTGTATCACTACTTGCCACCTTTTCTCTTCCTCTTCCTCTTCTCCTCTTCCTCTCCTCTCTTCTCCTCTTCCTCTTCCTCTTCCTCTTCTCCTCTTCCTCTTCTCCTCTTCCTCTTCTCCTCTTCCTCTTCCTCTTTTCCTCTCCTCTCTTCTCCTTTTGTTGTGATGCTTTGCTCTTTGGTCTTCTCTCGTGTCTGTCACCAGTCACCAGTTCCGTCAGCTTATAAAACGCCTTAGCGTGTCTCTTTGTCACTTTAGTCACGTCCAGAGGAAAGCCATCTCTGTTGTATGCATATGCCACCACTGCCCATCCAAATATGGTCCACTTGCGCGCGCACACACACACACACACACACACACACACACACACACACACACACACACACACATGGACACACACACACACATGGACACTCATAAGCAGACATACTCAAACATTCTCACACATTTGCACTCCCACACCACACATGGATACATTTTAGACTCCCACTAACACCTCACACTCACTCACTCACTCACTTACTTGTGTCATTGGACATGTATGTATACTCACTATCGGAACGTCACATATTACCAACCGTCACGTATGTCCAACCTTCTACGTGTATGTGTCACTTAATATTCATTTCTGTACAAACCAAGACGGCGGATTCCTAAAGAAACGCAAGCACCCACACCATAAGTTTCTCTAAATTAGCTATGTACCAAAAATTACATTTTATTGTGACTCGAAGAGCTGTAAACAGTGTTGTAAGGCTGCGTGTACAAATCTGCCTGGAGCTCCAGTGGAATTTTGAATTGCTGACGAGAATTCTCGGGCTAACCGTTGATGTGCCGTGAGAAAGGTTGGGAATAAGCACCCACCAGCCTAGCAGTAAACTCGTGGTAAACAAAATCGGATATTTCAGGCAGTAAAAGCCCTGGTAAGAACCAAACTAGATTTTGTTCAAATCCACACTCCCATGGCTACTGAAAAATGTAAGGTTCATTTTGCAAATGTTATTTTGAAGTATTAAAAAACATTGTTGTTTTAGAATTTTCGAACGAAATGGTTGGTAATTAGCACGTTTACGATACACATCACAATCCCTCTTACTTACTTACACACTCACATCACACGCACAATCAACAAGCTAATTCTAAAAGAGTCAAAGAAAAATCTGAGAGAGAGTGCATGTGCGCATGTGACACTATGAACGACCCTTATGTCTCATTTTCTCGTTTTCTCCGTTTTGGCCATCTAATGACTCCGTGGGGTTGCAGGGGGTTATCTGCAGAGGAGTTTACAGACGTGTCGCCAACCATCCCGGCTCCCACCTCCCCAACTACCCAGCCACCCACCTCCTCATACCCCATCTCCCCACCTCCCACCCCCCACCCCCCACACACCCTCCAGCACCCAGGGGAGAGCGGGGCCCTGGCGAGCCCCCAGTGCGCCCCCCTGCAGGAGAAAATGAGCCTGTTGTTGGCAATATTTTCAGCGACTAGAGTAGGGGGAGGGGGGGTCTCAAGTCTGCGAAAGAAAATATGGCAGGCAAAATTGCTCGATCGGTTCTGGATCATTTAGAATCCAATTTAATCTCGGCGTCCTCGGGGGGGGGGTCGAGGGGTGTATGTGGGGGGGGTGTAGGGGAGAGGAACGGGGAAAGGGGCTGAGATGGGGGGGGGGGCGGGGCTGGTTAGAGGGAGGGAGGAGGGCTGGGTGAAATAAAAACAAAGTAAAGCCCTTTAATTAAGAGTAGCGGTCGGCTGAGCTGGGCCAGTGGAGCAGACTTGGCTTATTGACGTGTCTGCTCTGCCAAAGCTACTGTATGCACTTATGCACACACACACACACACACACACACACACACACACACACACACACACACACACACACACACACACACACACACACACACAGAGGGGGGGGGGGGCAGAGAGAGAGTCTCACACACACACACAACTGAGATGACTGTGAGCACACATGGAACTAGCTGCAGGGGGCGGACATGTCGATTAATGCAGGGAGGGATGGAAGGATGAATAAGGCGCTGAATGGAGAGGGAGAGATGAAGGAGAAATGGAGTACATGAACACATGAATAGATAGATGGATGAATTGGGTAGGCACAGAGGGGTGAATGTGGGAAACAATGGAGCTCTACAGGCCACGGGAATGGGACATGATTGGATCTGGAGAGAGAGAGAGGAGATAGAGAGGAGAGAGGGGGGAGAGAGAGAGAGAGAGAGAGAGAGAGAGAGAGAGGAGAGAGAATAGATGGATGAATGGATCAGTAAGGGTGTGTCACAGGACTGGATAAAGGCAAGACTCAACAGGAGCATTACATGGAGGTGGTGCGGGTGGGGTTATGTAGTCGCTAGTGGGTAATCCATCAGCTCCACAGCTAAATGGACGCCTGTACAGTAGAGCTTCCATGGACCGCCACCCATTTCTCACCTCATAGACTCCACATTAGGCAGAATTTATGGCCGTGTGTGTGTGTGTGTGTGTGTAGGCGATGGTTGCGTGGCACCGGGAGTAGCACGAGGATGCGGCAGCGGCACATCGGGGACGCGGCGACGGCCGTGGCGGTAATTCTTCCCCCCCACCCCCCGTGGCTTTAATAGAGCAGCGGGCGGGCGGCGTGCTGCTTGTGTACCGGGCGGCGGGGTGCCGCGAGCGAGGCGGATCCTGATGGATGGAGCGCCGGTGTCTCTGGACACCCATCAGGTGCTGCTTTTTTAAAGTGGAGCTGCTGCTTCCCATCCAAATGAGTGAATGGTTCATCAGCCAAGTCCACGGACGCTTGCCCTAGCCAAACGCATCGGCCTTCACGCCATGGGCCCCCTGTTGGCCTTATCTGTTCCGCAGTCTTGTCTTTCTCCTTCGCTCTTTTTCTATCCTCCGTTCCCTCTGTATCTCTTTCTATCTCTCACTCCCTGTATCTCATTCTGTCAGTCTTGCCCTTGAGCTCTTTCCCTAGTTAGTCCGTGTAGACTGAGGGTGTTTGTGTGTGTGTGTGTGTGTGTGTGTGTGAGTGCGCGTGCGCGTGTGTGCGCGTTGTTTTGGCCTGGAAGAGAGCACTGCGCTTCGCTGTGGGGCAGAGGGCCCTGACCACGGGGGTAGAGGAGGCCCAGGTGGCCGTCCTCTGAGGCCAGCCAGCGCTGCTACAGGCCAGCTGCCCTCTGCCCAGTCAGGGCCCCAGGGTGCCTGGCTGCGAGCCTCCTGGCACACAGCTAAGGTGTCAGACTGCTGGTAGTGTGTGTGTGTGTGTGTGTGTGTCTGTGCCTGTGTCTGTGTCTGTGTCTGTGTCTGCGTCTGCACCTGCATCTGTGTGGACATGTAGACTAGTTGTGTATCGAGTGTTCACATGTGTGTCTGTGTCTGTTGGCAGAGGCGTGTGTGTGTGTGTGTGTGTGTGTGTGTGTGTGTGTGTGTGTGTGTGTGTGTGTGTGTGCTTGAGCTTGATGGTGGTCTGATGAACAGGAGTGACTAACTGCTCAGGTGAATACCTGCTCAGCTGTGAAGTGCTGCCATGGCAGCCACGGCCGCAGGGAAAGGAGCCAGCCCTGCAGGGGGCACTGTTCAGCCCGTGTTCCACTCCTGCTCAGCCGCCTCTCTGCATCAGAGCCGATGAGAGACCTCCCCAGTTACCCATCAGGAGCCCCCAACCCCCTTCCACCCTGACCGCATTAGGATGGCTGGCTAGGCTCGCGGAGTGGAGACGTGTGTGTGTGTGTGTGTGCGTGTGCGTGTGCGTGTGCGTGTGCGTGTGCGTGTGCGTGTGCGTGCGTGCGTGCGTGCGTGCGTGCGTGCGTGTGTGTGTGTGTGTGTGTGTGTTTAAATCGGGGTGGCAAGGCGGCGGAGGAGTTGACAGCGAGATGAACAAATGTTATTGGACAGAGCTTTACTGTATTAGGCGCTATTGACAGATGGAGAAAGAATGTCAATACGCATGTTTGTGCTGACACTTCATAATAGAGTGCTCTTGAGCTTGGATTAGGTTTTCTTTATTGAAGACATGAAGTTACAGTAATCAAGTGTGTGTGTGTGTGTGTGTGTGTGTGTGTGTGTGTGTATATATGCCTGAGTGGAATGGGCACAGATTGCCTAGTAAATCATGAAATTTGAGGGGAGATTTTTTGTTATGGTTATAATTTGCTTATTTTTAGTCATCAGGAAACACAGGAGGCAGATAACAGTGAGGCGCAGACACACTCTTACCTAGACACACAGAGACTAGGGATGTAACGGTATGAAAATTTAACCTCACGGTTATAGTGACCAAAATTATCACGGTATTTCTAAAAGTGTGTTCAATATGTTCAGAAAGCACTGATAGGCCTACACAAGCTGAAATAGTTTAAAAAAGTGTCCCGTTCACTTTTTTCTTCATGTTTGGCTATGTGCTTATAGCTTAACTTACCCTACCATAACTTGGAGTTTGCTATTTCTGTTATTTGGATGCAATGAGTGAGACCGAAGTAAGCGTTCAAAATAAGACTTTAGGCTACTGTATTCTCCTGATAACGTGAGTGGAATGGATTTAATGTGGACACGGACATAAAAAGACGCAGAGTGGCTACATGATACAGTGCACATTTTGTGGTGAAAAAGTTCCGCCTTTTAAAATCAGGTGTAGCCTAATCTGAATCGTAGTTAAAACCATCAATTAGACAACAGAATCAGTAGGGTACCAGTTTTGTTCCATTGTACCAGGCCTACTGTATGTCAAAAGCAGGCTCGGATGAAGCTGGGACGGATTAAACACAAGGTTTCCACACCGCAGTAATCAACAGTGATAATCATGAAATGAAAACGTAATTATTATCGTCAACATTTTTATCACGGTTATACCGGTAATCGTTACATCCCTAACAGAGACACACACACTCTTACCTAGACACACAGAGACACACACACTCGTATACACAGAGGGAGATGCACACACACACGCACACACACTTGATTTTGGGGAAGGTGAGAGATGGTGGATAGGCTTTTGATATTTTAACCTGTGTGTGTGTGTGTGTGTGTGTGTGTGTGTGTGTGTGTGTGTGTGTGTGTGTGTGTGTGTGTGTGTGTGTGTGTGTGTGTGTGTGTGTGTGTGTGTGTGTGTGTGTGTGTGTGTGTGTGTGTGTGTGTGTCCGTGTGTCCGTGTGTCCGTGTGTCCGTGTGTCCTTGTACCAGTGTGTGAGACTCCAGGGCAGTGACGTGGGCTGAAATATGCATGCTGTGGCTCCTGATACAGTGCCTTCATCCTACCACACGCGCGCACACACACACACATCCCTCTCTCTCTTTCTCTCTCTCTCTCTCCCTTCCTCTCTATCTATCTGTCTCTCCCCCCAGACAAGACACACTCAAACTGCAACAGCCAGTGCCAATCTTTCCCTTATACACACACTCTCTCACTCTCCTTCTCTCAAACACACACACACATACACACACATAGAGAGAGAGACAGATTATTTATCTCTCATCACCTCTTCTGCTCCCAGTGCCTCCTGCCATTGAGGTCAGGTGTGTGTGTGTGTGAGAGAGAGAATCTGAGGGATGTTGTATTGGGGTTTCTCTGCAAGTTTAGCTTTGACCCTCCGTGGTCCCCAGCACCCAGCGGTCTGGAGTGAAAGTCCGCTGAAGCGGCTCCTCGGCTGACCCCTGCTGCTCCGATGACGGGGGCGGTTTCAACACGTCTAAAGAAAATGGAGCTTCACACACACACACACACACACACACACACACACACACACCGTCTGCACCCTCACACGGTGGACGCTGCAGCCTGTGTGTGTGTGAAGGTCCATTTTTCTGGTGCTTTCCCTGCTATGCTGGTGGAAGCGTGACATTTCAGTATGAGGTGTGAAGAAGTGAATATGACACTTTGCTCACTGCACTGTGAAGAGTGGTAATGCTTTTTTAATGGCGGCAGGTTATGTCCAATTTGGCAAAAGGTTTTTTCTCCCTTCAACGTGCATTTGTTTTTGTTCCAAGTCGACGCCTCAGACTTGTTGTTGCTCAGATAGATTTTGGCTTTCTTGGCAGTTCCTTGTCATGCCATTTGTCAATTTATTTTGGGCTTTGCTGATTCTGCTGTTTACATATTAAGGCTGGTGAGCTCATCTGATCTTTAAGGGGTTTTATGTGATGGCATGCTGAATGGTGACCTTTCTCATTGCTTCTTGTTGCACAGTGAGTGTTTTTTGCCGTGGAGCTGGTCTTTGACCAGTCAGTGATGTGATCACTAGATGCTCCCTGAAGAGTGAAGAAAATATGACAAGAAAGGCTTGAAATCCGGTAGTATTACCCTGTTATTAATGTGGAATTTAAACCCTACATCAAAGTGATCGAAAAAAGCAATTTAAGCGATACTATGCAACAATTTCAATTTCTGGAGGTGTTTTTTGAGTGTTTTTGGTATGGTCAAAATAATTGTAATGGTGGTATGCCATGGTCATGTAAAGGACATTAACATCCTCACTACTAGCCATCTGGGCTTTGCAGTGTGCACCTTTGTTGTTCTGCAAAAACAACGCCAGTTAGCATGTTAGAAAGCTTTTGTCAGTGACAGCTGGGCTTTTGATGGCGTTGGGCGTTTTTTGTGTGCTTTTTAGGTAACACATCTACACACACATACACATACACATACCTCACACACACAGAAGTGCATATGCACGCATATGTACGCATATTTTACATACACACATACACAACACCACACACATGGGAATGCAAAAATCTCTCTGTCTGTCTGTCTGTCTGTGTGTGTGTGTGTGTGTGTGTGTGTGTGTGTGTCTCCTCACCATTGCCTTGCCCTTATCCAGCAGTCCCCTGCCTCCCCCTACACAAAGCCCCAGTCAGTGACTGCGTGTGCCAGGACCTGACACTCGCACATGCTTGGGTGGCTGGATGCATAGTAGTAAACCCAGCCTCCTACTCCTCATTGAAATTCAATATCAAAGCAGTGTTAGCGTGATGTTGATGTAAGAAAAAAAGTGAGCAAACGCATTGCGTATGCAGGACTGAGCAGACCGATGTGCAAATGTGTTAAGCAACAGACGAGACGCTTGTGCCCACCCACTACGGATATACTTCAGAGGAAACGCACACGAATAGACACCTGTGCGTTTAGATTTTCATAAATTAACTGGATTATCCAGATTAACTACAATAGGAAGAGGAGTAGGGAGATGCCCTAAGACAGAGAGAGGCTGCAAGACATAACAGTGGACAAGAGAAGCTGTCACAGAAGAACATAGCAAGCACACACACACACACACACACACACACACACACACACACATACACACACACACACGCAAGCACACACACACACACACACACACACACACACACACACACACACACACACACACACACACACACACACACACACACACACAAAACTAAATCTTAGGTAGAGAGCGAGATAGAGAAAAAAGGAAATGGAATCAACTTTCAAGCGCTGAGCTCATCATTTGCTGGGTTTGATTGTCTCCCCCCCGACAGATTGTACATGTTCGTCTTCATGAGCGAGAGCTTCTCTTGTTCCCTCCGCCTGAGCGAGGTCAGAGAAGGAGTGAGAGGGTTGGAGGGAGGGCATATACAGCCAGCGGTATGGACGAGAGGAAAACAGATGTGCCCAGTGGAATGAGGAGAGGCTCTTCTTTTTTCCATCCGCCTCTGTCAGCGTAGAGAAGAGAAGAAAAACACCCTTAAGACTATTTGGATTTGTGTCACTCTCCGAGACGTGTGTGTGTGTGTGTGTGTGTGGTCTCGTGAGACAGGATTAAACAGAAGCACCCCCACTTCTCACCTCCCCTTGCTCTTAGTCCCATCTCCCTAAACCAACTCACACCCACGTGCATATACACATGTGCAGACACACACACACACACACACACACACACACACACACACACACACACACACACACACACACGTGTGTTCAGCCAAGACAAGGATTTGAATGCATCTGAATAACTCCAGCACTTTGCATGCTCCCTCGACTGAACCACAGGGTAAGACCAACTGCCCATCATGCCTGTGGAGACCACACCCAAAGGCCCATGCCTCCCCACTCTCCTCTCCGGTCCAGACTCCAGAGGCGTGGTGCTGGGGCTACAGGGGTAGAGGCCCTGCCCGCTGTCATGCGGTGCGTTCTGCCCGAGACTGGGGTTCAGTCAGCAGGGCTCTGAATTGGACTGATTGGCTGTCTCTTCTCTGAACTCTCCTGAACTGGCACTGTGTGTGTGTGTGTGTGTGTGTGTGTGTGAGCGAGAGTGTGTGTGTGTGTGGGCATATAGGTTGAGGAGAGGAGCCCAAAGAGGCCCTTTTAAAATGCACATGTCTCATTCTCTTGCTGTTGTGGATCCCTTCGTCACACAGTCTCTTCTGTGTGTAAGCTTCTGCACTGTGGTGGGAATTGTAGATGAAATGTTGACCTGGTTTGCCTCTCTTTTTCCTCCCTGTGTGTGTGTGTGTGTGTGTGTGTGTGTGTGTGTGCGCGCATGTGTGTGTCTACAGAGAGCCAGAGGGCTTACCGTTTCGTGCAGGGCAAGGACTGGGGCTTCAAGAAGTTTATAAGGCGGGACTTCCTGCTGGACGAGGCCAACGGATTGCTCCCAGATGACAAGCTCACCCTGTTTTGTGAGGTAAGCAAAAATGTGACATCTCCACCGCATCTACAATCTGATTGGCTCTCAGGGCTCTATTCACATTAGAGCTGCACATAAGCCGCCTCACAGTGTGTGTCAGCAGTAGCATCACCCCACGTCATTGGCCGCAGAGTTAAGTAACCCGTTACGTCATTGGCCATCAGACGGAACGATGTCGATTCGACTTTCTCAGCACACATGCGCGCTTGCTGAGGGTGACTCACCTTGTTGGACCTCACTTGACGCCTCCGAGCGTCGGCGGCTCACCTTACACTGCTCTTAAGCCCCCTGCCGACCTACACACACACATACACACACACACACACTCGCGCGCTCACTCCTGGAGTGTGTGCTCTGCCTGCGTGGGGTATGCTAATGGCCCCGTGCAGCTGCGGCCGCCACTGCTGAACAATCCTAATGAGCCGTATGTGCGGGGAGCGAGAGCGGACCCAAGTCCTGCACCTCTTAAAAACAGGAGGGCTGGGGGAGAGACCGAGGGGGGGGGGGCTGGGGGAGAGACCGAGGCGGGGGGGGGGGGGGGGGGGCTAGTCTGTTTAAACTGTTTCCAAATCTAGGTCTGTTGATGCAGAGGCGGTCTGATGTCCTCGGCTCATCCTGAGTGGTGTGTGTGTGTGTGTGTGTGTTTGGAAAAATATGTGTGTTCTGGGAAAGATGCAGAAAAGATGCAGAAATGTGTGTGTTCGTGTGTATATATGTTTGTGGTGGTGTGTGCACACAGATAGGTGTGTTTTTTTTTTTTTATCTTATCTTAGCGACTGGTGTAGCCCAGTGAGACTGCACCAATCCTGGCAGCATTAGTCTCTGGTTGATCCCCAAACAGCAGTAGGAAATCATGCTGTCTGTATGTAACCTGAAAACACAACTCTCAAGGCAGAATTGTGTGTGTGTGTGTGTGTGTGTGTGTGTGTGTGTGTGTGTGTGTGTGTGTGTGTGTGTGTGTGTGTGTGTGTGTGTGTGTGTGTGTGTGTGTGTGTGTGTGTGTGTGTGTGTGTGTGTGTGTGTGTCTGTGTGTGTGTGTGTGTGTGTGTGTGTGTTGGCTCCTCAGCTCTGCAGATGGTGTTCGTTTGCCTCTGAGAGGGATTGAGGAGGAGGAGGAGATGTAGAATGAGGGAGACAGAGAGAGATACAGAGAGAGAGGGAGAGAGAGAGGGATACAGAGAGAGAGGGAGAGAGAGAGGGATACAGAGAGAGAGGGAGAGAGAGAGGGATACAGAGAGAGAGAGAGAGGGAGAAAAAGTGGGGAGTGACGTCTCCCTAAGCTCTCTACCTCTGCCTCACTCTTTTCCTCTCCTCCCTCGCTCACTCAGAAGTGGCTCAGCACCAGCACCTTCCCCCCCCCCTCCCCCGACTTCTCTCCCCCTCCCTCCCTCCTCCTCTCTCTTTCCCATTCTCCCATTTTTGTTTTTCCATTTGTCATCGCTCTCTTGCGTCGTTCTCTCTCTACTCTCTCTCTCTCTCTCTCTTCCCCTTCGCTCCGCTCTGTTTTTGTTTTCTATTTGTCATCTATCTTCCTTTCACTCTTCATCTCTCTCTCTCTCTCTCTCTCTCACTCTCTCTCTCCCTTTCTCTCTCTCCATCGCTCCCCCTCCCCCCTGTCATAACCGTAGACACCTGCAGGTATATAATGAGCAGATAGCTCCCATTAAAGGTGTTTCATTCTGTGTCATTACTGGAGGAGTGAAGGAGAAAGGAAAGTGTGTGTGTGTGTGTGTGTGTGTGTGGAGGGGGTTTACAGTTCCTCTCTTGTTGTTCCCCTATGGGGAAGTATAAGGCTCATAACAGAATATTGGTGTGAATTCTGTCAAGGGAGTTTTTTCCAAGCTTTTCTCTGTGGCCCGTGTGCGTGTTCCTGCCACTTTCTCTCTGTCCTTCCTTCATGCCCTGTCCCGCCTTTCTCCAAGGTTGTTCTTTTGTTACGTCACTAGATCACCTACTACAGACTTACCCACACACCACATACACACATCCCTCACACACACACAGGTGTGTGCACACACTGGTATACAAAGAGAGACACTGATGTTATACGCTTGTAGACAGAGACAAAGGTAGGCACAGGCCCACTCACAGACACAGACACAGACACACACAGAGACACACACAGACACACACAGGTATACACACACACACACACACACAGACACACACAGGTATACACACACACAGACACACACACACACCCACACACACACAGGTATACACACACATACACTGATGTTATACGCTTGTATATACACATACAGGCAGACAGACACACGCGCGCACACACGCACACACATTGGCTGGCTGGCTGGTTAGCTGGCTGGCTGTGCGCTGTGAGCTCTTAGCTGGGTGACAGCACCCATCCTTCACCCAGCACAGCCATATGTCACTCTGCTGTCTCAGAGATCCTCCACAGCTGCACCAGCTGCTGCCAACACTCCCCAGGAGAGAGAGGGAGAGATGGAGAAAGAGGAGTGGGGCGAGGAGGATCAGAGAAGAATAGGAGATGAAGAAAGGAGAATGGGAAGTGAGTGATGGAGAAAAAGCTGGAGAGGAGAGCGAGAGAGAGCGAGAGAGTAACATGGTGAGGTGTGAGCAATGACAGTGACTTCCTGGAAAGAAGGAGTGAAAAAGTGAGAGTGTCGGGTGGAGGAGACGTAGTAGGGTTTGGAGGGCGTGTGCTGTGTCGGTGTTGAACATCAGTGGGACCCCCTGCATCTCAGGTGGACACCAGGAGCGGGAGCTGAGCAGGAAGACTGTAGGCCTTTTCACACTGCCAAAATCGCAGAGATTTTATGTACCAGAATCGCGGAACGACTGTCCCTTTCACATAGACCGAGGCTGAACGGCGGGACAAAGTGTCTCGCCAAATTTACTACCAAGCCCCCTAGACATTTTGCAGAGATTTTTCGTTCCGGCACCAGTGTGAATGGGTCAAGGCGGAAAGGGGAATCTGGGCGGGCATTTAGATGCTATGTCCAGCCCACCACAGGAGATTGCAAATAAATCTAACTGATCAAAAGCAGCAATAGCAGAGACAGCACATTATGTCAATCTTTAAATTCACAAAGTCTCCAGTCATTTAATGCCTGCTAGAGTTGACTGTAGCTCGGAATGCAATCGGTTGCCATAATAGGCTATCCTAAAATCCAGCGATAAAACAAAGCATGAACTCATGAGCGTCTGTCTGCCCTATATGTATATCCTCTGATTGTAATGCTTACAGATATCTAGGCGATATTTGTAACATTTATTTTGTATTTGGCCTGTTATAAAATCATGTAGGCCTATTGAACAATTTAAACACATTGTGAACCCCAAAGTTGGAGACATTGCTGCAAATTTAAAACCGGATTACTCTGGAATGGCTAACTGTACAGGGGAATGCTTTACACCTTTGTGTTCGGTAAGGTCTGCTGTTTATTCTGATATATGGTTTGTCATGTGTTGAGGGAAAATTCACGAAGTATTCCACCAAGATGAATGGGTAGGGAGACAGGCGCAGAAAATATGATTAAATTAAAGTTACTTTTCTCGCGAACCGTTTACCGCAACATCTAACCACTAACATTGTTTAAAAGCTGAGAAAAAGCTCTTTCATGTGATACATGTGATGTCTGTGATGAATAGGCTACTTCGCAAGTAGTTCAGCAAATTTGGGTGGGACAGAAATACCTTTACAGAGCAGCAGCTCTGGCCATATCGGCTCTGGCTCACATGATGTACATTGCTTTAAATGCTTATGTCGCGATTTCCGATAGGCCTAGGCCTAGAGAAAAGACAGCTATGGTAACCTAACAATTAGGATTTGCTTTGCCTACACTGCTGTTTGGCTGTCCCAAACTTTGAGACGATCCATGCTCGCATTAACTGAATCTTATCAACCCGAACTGCGATGTTCCAAACAGAGTGACTGTAGGATGCAAATAATCTCACTGCCTTCGGCATAACTGCTAACAGTGCGCCTATTGTTAAACACCTGAAAAATATTAAGCTGCTGTTTTCTTTTCATGACGAGCACTAAGCTTGAATGATTTATGACTGAATGGAACTTTGCGTTTTTAAAGGAACACGCCACCCAAAGTCAGTAGTAATATATGTCCTTACCTTAACTTTCACGAGTTGAGTCATACCTTTCCAGTGTCGGTACGTGCACTCAAACGCTCTGGTGCGCGGTGCGAATGTGTTAGCATGTTGCTATGCTAGCGGGCTCAGAC
>NW_027468774.1:17464207-17466707 GCF_046254945.1 Alosa pseudoharengus
GACACACAAGAGCTACTTGGGCTCAGGTTTCCATCCGCACGACAACCACGCGTCTAAATGGACACACCCCATATCTGTAGAAGGAACGACCGAGGTCATTCCACTTGGACTGAAAAAGGAAGCCATTTCAAAGCTAATATACTTTTTGCAAACGTCTCCTCTGCCAGCGGTCTCTTGTGTGTGCACAGCAGAAGGAAGAGGGAGTCTCTGTTTCCCCTGCACACTGTCCTCACTGGCTCCATCAACTGAAACTAAACTCAGAGTGCATCTGCCCACACAACGCTATTGTAGCCAGTCAGGAACAGATGGCGTTAGGTTGCACTCGCACACCTATGGATCACTGAAGGGAGGGGGGGTGTCTGTTTGTTTGGCTGCTTAGTTCAAAATAGTTAAAATATCAACAGTCCTTTCTCCAGTATCTTTACATGATGGGCAAAGTGCTGTGCTTAGGCTGCCAAGCGCCTCCCTGCACCCCCTGCTCTGTAAGGAACAGCCCCCTCCTCCTGCGCCCCCTGCCCTGTAAGGAACAGCCCCCTCCTCCTGCACCCCCTTGCTCTGTAAGGAACAGCCCCCTCCTCCTGCACCCCCTGCTCTGTAAGGAACAGCCCCCTCAAGCGCCCCCTGCTCTGTAAGGAACAGCCCCCTCCTCCTGCACCCCCTGCTCTGTAAGGAACAGCTCCCTCCTCCTGCACCCCCTGCTCTGTAAGGAACAGCCCCCTCAAGCGCCCCCTGCTTTGTAAGGAACAGCCCCCTCAAGCGCCCCCTGCTCACAGGAGCACGAGAGGTCCTCCCCTCTGAGCACACAGGCTGATTGTCTTCTGCTGCAGCTTACGGACACCCTGTCATGTGTGCATGACACTAGAAACACCTTTGTATGTGTGTGTGTGAGAGAGAGAGAGAGAGAGAGATACAGTGAGTGAGAAAGGGAGAGAGTGAGAATAGCTGAAGAATATAGTATGTGTGTGTGTGTGTGTGTGAGAGAGAGAGAGAGAGAGAGACACAGTGAGTGAGAAAGGGAGAGAGTGAGAATAGCTGAAGAATATAGTATGTGTGTGTGTGTGTGTGAGAGAGAGAGAGAGAGAGAGACACAGTGAGTGAGAAAGGGAGAGAGTGAGAATAGCTGAAGAATATAGTATGTGTGTGTGTGTGTGTGAGAGAGAGAGAGAGAGAGAGACACAGTGAGTGAGAAAGGGAGAGAGTGAGAATAGCTGAAGAATATAGTATGTGTGTGTGTGTGTGTGTGTGTGTGAGAGAGAGAGAGAGACACAGTGAGTGAGAAAGGGAGAGAGTGAGAATAGCTGAAGAATATAGTATGTGTGTGTGTGTGTGTGAGAGAGAGAGAGAGAGAGAGACACAGTGAGTGAGAAAGGGAGAGAGTGAGAATAGCTGAAGAATATAGTATGTGTGTGTGTGTGTGTGTGTGTGTGAGAGAGAGAGAGAGACACAGTGAGTGAGAAAGGGAGAGAGTGAGAATAGCTGAAGAATATAGTATGTGTGTGTGTGTGTGTGAGAGAGAGAGAGAGAGAGAGACACAGTGAGTGAGTGAGAAAGGGAGAGAGTGAGAATAGCTGAAGAATATAGTATGTGTGTCATCCATCCCCCTCCTGTCCTCTGGTCCTCTGCGTCGCTCCTCTCCTCTGTCACTCCTCTGTCACTCCATCACTGCACTTACCCACACACCTCTTCTTTCTCTTCTTTCAGAGTGTTTGCTATTTGTAATATTGGCCCCTGCTTGTCCTCACCCCCCCCCCCCCCCCCCCCGCTCCCTTGTATCTTATCTTGCCTGTGACTCACAGAATTCAATGTCAGAATGTGTGTATCAGTATAATGTATGTATAATGCATTAGTACCACATTACTCTTCCTGTGATGCATGTCATGTATCTCTATTTAGTATTCTGTGTGTGTGTGTATGTGTGTGTGTGCGCGCGTGTGTGCGCGTGTGCGTGCATACGAGCAACTCTGTATACCTCCATCAGACACATGTGCGCGTACACACACAGAGAGAAACACGTACTCTGGCATTCTACCTTATCTCCATGGCACCCTCTTTGGCCAGCTCTGCCGTCTGGCACAACCTTTCTCCTGTTGGCCCACACACACACACACACACACACACACACACACACACACACACACACACACACACAGAGCCACCTCCCACTCTGGCTTGGGAGAGGCACCTGAGTGGCAGGCACGCAGCAGTTGGCTGATGTGAGACGTCGTCTCGTGCTTCAAGCAGCACTCAGCAGGCAGGGCAGTGAGGATGTTTGATGGCCTGTCTGACCACAGAGGGCGGTCAGCCCAGCCGCCAGAATGGTGCCATGCCGCTCACCTGTGTGCTTGACGTGGTCAGTGGACCGGGACGTCAGAGGCCGTAATAAAGTCGGGGCTGACTGGTCATTACTTTTGCAGTGGAAAAGTTGCACCTTGTTTTTGATTGGACAGCGTCTGTGTGTGTCCGTGTGTATGTCCGTGTGTGTGTGTCCTCCCACAGGAGT